>NC_057807.1:552936687-553100998 GCF_018294505.1 Triticum aestivum
GAAATGTGTTAGAATAAATCCGAGGCATACCGTCGATCATCGGAGGCCAAGAAATCACACGAGCACGACACCGAGATTTGTTAACGAGGTTCACCGATATGGCTACATCCCCGGGGCCTGATTACGGGCGCTCCTCCCGTCACACCGTCACAATACCGCACCACGGCCGCCCGGGCGCAGGCACACGCCGCCGGCTCCCCCGCGTGCCCGTGCTATTATGTTGGCATAGGTTACATCGTGTGTCTACCCCCGCTATATATGAGAGGCCTAGGATACAGGTGTCCTACTAGGACACGCCTCCATATCCTATGTAAACACAATACTACTCAGAGTCGAACTATAACCTACCTTATACACAATATTCGACACAATTCTAACAAACTCCACCTTGGCGAATATTCTCCACCACCATGAATTCGTCAATGCGTCAAACTTTCATGTACATTGGACTTGAGCTTGTCCCGTGAGTTCTGTTGCTACTCCAAAGACTCCATATGACTCCACCTGCAACTTGTAGTCCCTCCTTTTCTTGACCATAGTCAACACTCGAGCAAAATTAAGTTTCTTGTTACTCTAGTTTGTGCTTCCAACTTCCAGAGTATCCGTCCAACGCAATCAAACACTGATCACTGGCATGCGTGAAAAATGAACAACTCACATATTGGGTGTCACACATAAGAGTTACCTGAAGTCAACATCACCGCTCCTTTCTTGACCGCCTGTCTGAAACTTGAAGGAATTTCACCATTGCTTGTAGTCATCCCGAGTCAAATTCGCAGTTGTCTCACCACATGTATGACCACCATAGAGTCACGTTGAAGGTGGAGTTGGAGTCTGATGGATGACTTCACTCTGAGCTGATGGAGGGGCTACGGCGTAAGTTAACGGAGAGTCGAAGCCTATTCAGCGGGAAAAGCGAGGTACACGTAGTTTGGACTGGAGCCCAGTGGTCTGATGGAAGCATGAAACTCGTCATCGGTCGGTGATGATCGGTGGTACTCTGCAGTGGGGGTTGAGTGGTGTGGGTTTGCGACCCTTGAGACTCGACCGGGACAGCGGAGGCTCGACGCAGTAATCCCGGGTCCGCTATCACTAGCGTTTCCGACCCACATGCGTCAACCAGGCCCAACCGAAGAGCAACACCGACTTATAAGAGGCCTTGGGCCCTCTCCCCCCAAAAGACTAGCCTGTTAGGAGGGGACACCCCCGCCCTTATAAGTCGTGTTATGTCTCCCCCCATAACCGATGTGGGACTAAACCCAACAATCTCCCCCTCACACATCGGTCATCCATGGGCCCGCTAACACCAGCGTTTCCAGCCCACCAACCATAAACAACCACCCGTGAGTCTACTCTGATACCAATTGTTACGCAATCCCGGGCCCGCTATCACCAGCGTTTCCGACCCACATGCGTCAACCAGGCCCAACCGGAGAGCAACACCGACTTATAAGAGGCCTTGGGCCCTCTCCCCCCAAAAGACTAACATGTTAGGAGGGGACACCCGCGCCCATATAAGTCGTGTTATGTCTCCCCCCATAACCGATGTGGGACTAAACCCAACAAAATGTGCATTTGATCAATTCCTCACAATCTTTGTCATTGTTCCATATGAATTACTATATTTTTCAAAACATTGTTGCCAATAATATATACCTTGAAAATACTACCGCCTTAATGTATAAGGTACATGTGCAGTGTTTGTAATATATATATTTGTATGGAGTCACTGAGCTCCGACGACTAACAAATATCCATTTCACAATCGACTGATGTGATCATGCTATGATGCTCCCCGTCTTCTAGTTGTTGTTATTGTTTTATACCATGGCATGACATAGGCATGAAACACAAAATAATTCCAAAAGAAAATCTTATCAAAGTTATGGAGTAACGAAAATAATGAAATCATTATAGTGGCTCAATATTAGTAAAAACTTTTAAGAAAATTAAATCAAATAAAATTAACCATCACAAATTAGAATTAGTATAAAACCATGGCATATAGATCGTACTGCTTAGTTTTAGCTGGATTTGTGTTGTTTTCCCGATGTCTTTCTTTGGGCTACTACTACTAGCTATCATGTCAAATCTATTCATGAGTTTTTGTTCAACGGTACTATGGTGTCCCTATTGGTACCATCAGCAAAAAAGGGCCACCACTCTGTGTCCATTTGTGTTGTCTTTTTTCCCCATGGGATGCTGCCGATTATCGTGTCATCTGATACCGACCATTTTTCAGTGGTATTGTCCTGTTTGTCATTGATTAGTGGTATATAAAAACATACAACATACATTATTCAGAAGCAGCTCCCGGATTCACTGGTATAGTTATCTTGTTATTTAGAATCGACTACAAGATTGTTTTTCAAACAATTACTATATTTCTATAAACACTTACCAGCAATATATAGCTTCAAAGTAGCACCATCTTCATGTATAAGGTAGTAGTGCAACAACTATAAAAAATACATTGAAACACTAATTACTACAAGGAGAAGTCTTGCGCATGAGCATGTAGAAAGAAAACAAAAATATTTACATGAAAACAATTTGGTCTCAGTCATACATGTCAATTAATAACCTACTACTTGCAAAATACGTTGTTTGAAAATTTATATGGATCGAGAGGTAATAGTCTTGTAAATGATCTAGAAAATATCATAGCAGGAGTTGTTGAAGCACCGGTGCGAACAACGTGCATGGTGCACATTCAACATCGCAAACACTCTTCATCCTATTGTTTGCTTCCTTAGAGCATCTACAGCCGAGCGCCGCAAATCCGTCTCAAACGCCCGGGCTGATCGGCACCCCTCATATCCAGCCCAAATATGGGGTGGATATGAGGGCGCCCGGGCGCGCCCAGACACGTCCGCCATGTCGGACTGATGCCGAGGTCCCATAGAAAAACAGTCTGAAACCCGGCGGTCCGAAACTCGTCTCCTCCGTCAAACTGATGGCGCAGCGTGGCGACACTCTGGCGGGCCGTGTAATGCCTAGCCCGGCTATTTAAGACAACCGCTGGCACCAAAACCCTACCCCGTCCACATTTTCCCCCTCCCGTCTACTGTCGTCGCCACTTTTGACTCCCCGTCCTTCACCACTAGTAGCCATGCCCACACGCCTCCTAGTAAAGAGCTACCCATATCTAACATCGGAGCGCCTGCTGCAACTCCTTGAGTAGATCCGGCCAAGGCATGAAGCCCGGATCGTCGCGGGGCTACCTCAGGATGCAATGGATCCGGAGGAGGACTTGGATGAGGAGGAGGAGGATGAGGTTAGGGAGGATGAGGAGGAGGAGGAGGAGGAGACTGAGATGGGGCTGGAGGAGGATGTGGGGGACACAGGGGACGCGGATCTGCAAGCGGAGCAGCAGGCCATCCTCGATTCCCTTCGCTTGGAGTCGAATGCGGAGACTAGACGCCGTTGTCCGCAAGAGATGTAGGCCGAGGATGTCGCGGAGGAGGAGGAGATGCTCGGGTACATGGATGAGGTCGAGGAGGTGGAGGAGCCGGAGCCCTCCTACGCGCCCGTCACTCGGTGCCTGGCATTGACGCCATGGACATCTCCGACGATGAATTGTAAAATGGATGTCCTAGTACGTAGGTTTATTTTGCATGGTTTGTATGCATCTAGGGGATGAAATATGAGAGACTCAGATGCAAAGGAGCAAATTTGAGGTGTGATCGGCCACCATCTGCATACGCATTCGATCGTGTCCGCGGGCGTATGAGGGGTTTGATTTTCTAAGTCCGGCTGTAGATGCTCGTGCCCATGCATCACATGTATTGCTGGACCACACATGCTGCAAGTAGGATAGTCGACCACGGCCTCAGGCAAACACAAGTGTGTACGTCTGCTAATAGATTCTATGTTTACTTTTCCCCTCTGGAACTCAAACTAAACTAATCATATTTTATGGTTTGCAGCCATTCCCATCCAAACTTGTGACAGCCACAGTGGATTCCAATGTAGTGCTTTTTTTTAGATAAAAGGCATGCGCCCGACTTTATAGATAAAGCCACCAGGCAGAGTCACATCACAGGCCCCAGAACAACACATAAGCCGAGCCGAGCAGAGTTAAGAAGTGCGAGTACATGGCAACCAGCCAAACATGGCACGCAGGCCAGTAAAGAGTCCAAAAGAACCGGACATTAAGCCATCCTCCTAGAGCGCCGCAACAGGGAAGACGCCATAGATCTCATCTTAGATAACATGTCGTCGAATGCCTCTAGGTCCCCTTCCTTAGTCAATGATCTCCACTGCTGCAAAAAGACATTGGCTTAAATGTGCAATTCACAGGGTTAGCCGGGAAAATGTGTTTGATAGTGAACTTGTTTCTAGTAGTCCACAGCGACCAACAGATCGCTGCCCAGCCAACCCAGAATAACCTCTTAGACCGGCCTGCTAAAGAAAATACTTACTAAAGAACATACTTGTTGGAAAGGCCAGTTGATCAATGCCTCTCAACCTTTGTTATTGGTCCATTGAAATTACTATATGCCTATGGAATTGTGTACCCAAGAGAAACAAGGGTGAATAAGAATAAACAATATACCAAGTTTCTCCATGAAGGATAAAGTTTGGAATTATAAAGTGTTGAATGCACCCCGCGCCGCTCCATAGGGGCGGCTCGGGCGGAAAACCCTAGCCGCCAGCTCTGCCACCCCTCCCTCCCCTGCCGCCACCATCGCCACAGGCACACGTTGCCGGGCAAAGCCCCGGTGGCAGCTGGCCTCAGTTCCCCAGCGTGGTTGGTGCTCTCGTCGCGTAGGTGCGGGCTCAGCGGTGGTGCGTGCACGACGGGCCTCGAAGCTCTAGCGGCTAACGATCTTGCTCTGGTGGGCGTGCGGGCCATCGCGATTGTCTAGCTCCTCTAGGGGTGTGGGATGGCTCGGCGGCGAAGGTCTCTGCACGGTGCGGGAGTAGGTCCCAGGCGGCGGTGCTCCCCTGGTCTTGCCCTGATCTGTCGCAGTCTGCAGACGTTGTGGCGTACATGGCCCGAACCATCCGGGTCAGGCTCAGTTCCGTTGGGGGTTACCCGCTCCTGTATGCCTCTGTAGCAGATCGGGCGATTCTTGGTGGCATGGTGTTGCGAGGCTTGGGTTGTGCCGTTGCTCGGTTGCGGGTGTGGTGGGGTAACTGTCGGTGTCAAACCCGACGGATCTCGGGTAGGGTGGTCCGACCTGTGCGTCTAAGGTCGATGGTAACAGGAGGCGGGGGACACGATGTTTATCCAGGTTCGGGCCCTCTCTATGGAGGTAATACCCTACTTCCTGCTTGATTGATCTTGGTGAATATGAGCATTACAAGAGTTGATCTACCACGAGATCGTAATGGCTAAACCCTAGAAGTCTAGCCTATATGATTATGATTCTCCCCTATGGACTAAACCCTCTGGTTTATATAGACACCGGAGGGGACTAGGGTTGTACAAAGTCGGTTACAAAGAAAGGAATCTTCATATCCGAACGCCAAGCTTGCCATCCACGCAAAGAAGAGTCCCATCCGGACACGGGAAGAAGTCTTCTGTCTTGTATCTTCATGGCCCATCAGTCCAGCCCATGCTACATAGTCCGGACGGTCGAGGACCCCTTAATCCAAGACTCCCTCAGTAGCCCCTGAACTAGGCTTCAATGACGAGGTGTCCGACGCGCGAATTGTCTTCGGCATTGCAAGGCGGGTTCCTTCTTTGAATACTCCAAAATAGTCCTTGAACACTGGAATCATGTCTAGTTCTGCAAAACAAATTCCACATACAACCGCAGAGAGTATAATATTTCACGAGTCCAATCTGCTGACAACTTTTTGTAGCGTGACATCACGCCGCCGCCTGGCCATTATTCGAACCGTTTTTTAGCCTGCGGCTCCATATTTCGAGATGCGGTTTCATTGGCACGTCTTGTCAAAGCAAAGATCGTGTCCCCTTATTGCGGGATTCTCATCAATACGGGTATGGGTAACCCAACCGTGCCATCTGCACGGCCCTTAGGGAATAGGTGAGTTTTAAGGCGAGTGGGGACGCGCTTGATATTCACTGCCTTTATAAAGAGATAATGATTTACCCCTTTCACACACGCCTTCTCTCTCTCTCTCTACTCATCCATTCTCGAGCTCCAGCGCCCAAGTTCTCATCTTTTCTGCCCCAAGAAAGCACTCCAACCATGTCCGGATCCCGAGAGCAGGGCAAGTGGATGGCCTCCTCCGTTAAGGAGAAAGACATTACCAAGCTCTGAGAGGTCACGTATTTGGCCAAGGAAATTGCCCATCGGCTTCCGACCAAGGGACAGATCGTCCCCACCCCGGAGCCCCATGAGAGGGCAGTGTTCATCCCCCACTTTGTCCGCGGGCTGGGATTCCCTCTCCACCCGTTCGTCCGCGGACTCATGTTCTACTACGGGCTAGATTTCCATGATCTAGCCCCCAACTCCTTCCTCAACATTTCGGCATTCATTGTCGTGTGTGAGGCCTTCCTCCGCATCCCACCCCACTTCGGCTTATGGCTAAAGATCTTCAATGTGAAGTCGAAGGTGATGAGTGGTCAACACGCAGAGTGCGGAGGCGCCATGGTGAGCAAGATGCCCAACGTCACATGGCCCGAAGGCTCCTTAGTGGAGACTGTCAAAGGGTGGCAACAGAAGTGGTTCTTCGTCACAAAGCTGCGCGGCACCGCCTGGGCTGCGGCTCCTGCATTCTGGTCCAGAGCCCCGATGCGGCTCACCTCCTGGCCAGAGAAGGGCCTGGACTGGTCTTTGCCAGACGAGCTGACAGCGCTTTAGATGCGCATACAGAGCATGATAAACAAGAATATCGAGCTCGTCAATGTGATCCAGGTGATGATTGTTCGCTGGATCCTTCCGTGCCAACGCCGGACTTTCCATTTGTGGGAGTACGATCCGGCCAAGCACCAGACCTTGCTGTAGTTCTTCGGCACTACACAAGGAGACATCTAGAAGGTGTTTTTTAAGTCCAGCGAGATGTGGCTGGATACCACCGAGGACCGTGGGTACAACTTGGCTCATCCTGCTAGTCCAGTAAGTTTTTTCATGTTTTCAAGGTATATCATTTACTTGCATACTCGAGGAAGACGCCTAAGCCTCTCTACTCATTCTCTCAGGGCTGGACAAAGAAGGCGGAGCAGATACACTGTTAAGCTCCGCTACCCGAAGACCCAGAAATCCCACTCCTGGCGTAGATGCTGGTTTCGGCGCCCTATCAAGCGCCGGAGAAGAAGGCCAAAAAGAAGGCCAAGAGGACCAGAGGTGGTCTCCCTCGCAAGGGTGCTTCGGACATGAAGTTCGAAGACACCGAGACTCACTCCTCCATCGCCGAGGACGAAGAGGAGGAGGAAAGCAACTCTCCCCTGAGGGGGGAAGGAAGAAGAGGGCGGCCTCCACCAATCTGGAGGCAGAGGCATCCAAGAGGGGGAAGGGTTCCCTCGCGGATAACTCCGTGTGGGACGTCGACAGCAGCCCAGAACGGCGCTCTCGAGACAAGCCCCTAGCCAAATCGTGAGTACTCGAAAACTCGGACGCATTTATATATCCGACCTCTCTACTTCATTGTCTTAGCATGTTGAATCATGCATTTGCAGTCTGGCTCGGTCCAACCTCAAGCAGTCCTCATCTTCGGGAGATTCGCTGGACCCAGAGGCGATGGACAGCGGGACCCTTCCAGCGGCCTCCTCTCCCAAGGCCATGGATGGCACCGAGGCGTTGTCTCGAAGGACCCCAGGCCAGGGAGAGACGCGGGAGGCCGTTAAGGCGGCGCCAGAGGGGGAAACCTTGGCTGCCAGACACATGGGGGAGATGATCCCCATGGATACTGGCGATGGGAGCCATATCCAATTCAGCCACTAGCCGAATACAATTTCGGAGACCCACATGGCTCCGGAATCAGGCAAGCCGCCTCTTTCGAAAGAAGGAGGTGCGCCTATTCCACCGGTGACCTCTGTCCATCCAGAGGCACCGGATAATTTGCTGGAAGCGCTGCGAGGCGCTTCCATTGTTGATGAACACCGTACCCTTATGTGTACGGTGGTTGAGAGTATCCAGTCCGCAAAGAGCGGACTGACCAAAGCCTGTACAAGCCTTCTAACAGGCTTTGAGGTAATCAACGCAATTATGTAAAAAGAATGTCACGATATAGACAGTAGCCCCTGAGACACTGTCCGGTATTCGAAAACAAAAGCCAGAAAGAGGATCCAACAATTTTCGCAGGAGACTAACTAGATGAGTCTAGGTGAACAAACAGGCATCGTTACTGGTTGCGACCTCTCATACTGCTGAGGTCTTCGGACTGAAGCAGAGTCTGGAGCGGGCCGAGGAAGAGCTCGGCCGCGTAGAAAAGCAGCTAGAGGATAAACAAGGTATGCAATGACCTTCTGTATATCAGAAAGGATAGATGACTTGTAATGACCATAGTGCCATTTTATTTGTAGGAGCGGCGACTGAGGTGGAGGCTCTCAAGAAGGCACTGGTTGAGGCCGAGGAGAGAGCGGCCAAGGAACAAGCCGCCCGTGAAAAGCACGAGGCCAGGGTTAGTGAGGTCCAGCATGAGCTCCAGGATGCCGTCAAGAAATGCGAGTCCTTGGAGTGCAACATTACGGATCAAGAGTCCGAACTTGCCAAGGCCCGCCAGAGAGCACACGATGCCCGGGTTGAAGTGCAGGGCGCCCTCCAGGAAATCCAGGAGGCCAGAAAAATCACGACGGGTAAGGCCTTTATTATGCAGAGCAAATATATGAAGAAAAGGTTCCTCTTACTGGCCCGGATTTGGAGTTCTCCAGGGGCGTTTGTGGATCTGCCGTGCAGCGTTTCAGACGCTGCAGAGTTCTTCCGAGCCGAAGAGGGGAGCTCTACGGAGAAGCTGTTTTGGTCGCAATACCTTGAGCCGGAACATCCGGTGATCTTTAATAGTGATCAGCTAAAACAGATGGTCAAACTGCATAGGGCGTCGAAACTAGCCATGAAGAATTTAATAATCCGGCTATGGCCTGCCGAAGCCATACCCAGCAGCTACTTCGGGCTCGTGAAGCGGGTGGTCAATGCCTGCCAACTGCTTGATGCCATCAAGCAGTCGGTCTGCATCGAAGGCGCGCGAATGGCCTTTACCCGAGTCAAGATGCACTGGGTGAAGATGGACGTCGTGAAGCTTATGACCGAGGGACCGCCCGCAGGCAAGGAGCACCGCACTCCCGAGCGGTATTTTGAAGATGTCCTGGAGGGAACCCGCATTGTGGTGGAGCAATGTGCTAAGGATGTTATCTTTGAATGAATACATTCATGTTATCATGTCCTATACTATGAAACAAGGTCGTTATGTAATATAATGCTTGTTATTTAAACTTTTACCTCATGTGCGGCCGTTTTTGTTAAATCTGAGAGTTGGCCAGTTGTCGGCTTCCGCCCCCACGTAGGTAGTATGGGGGTGTTCGGGATGAATCTAAACACTCTTTACTTTGGTCCTTAAAGGAGGTGTTTAGCGCAACGAACCAGACAATCGGACTATGTGGCTTTATCACCCTCACTTAGCCATAGGAGTTTGGCAATAATAATTTAGGCGCAACCCCTAGTATTAGTAAGTCCGAACTTGGGATGATGTAAACACCTGATCGGATGAAACCGATTCATCAGATAATGCAGAAAAAATCGCAAAAGATTTGTAACCTCTCAAACAACTGACCGGCTCACGCCGCATCATGACGGTCAGTTTTAGGCTTTCTCTACTGAGGTGCTTATCCGGGTGAACCAAGACACAATCGCAATAGTTCTCCCTTTACTACCCTAACCGATATAGTGGAATGTAAGGTAGTAAGCACAGGAGCCACGCAACCCAACTATTGACCAAAGACATGATTCTGAGCCAATGCATATAATGCTACAATTCGGGGTGCTGAACTATACTATAAAAAAATGGTCGGACTTTGTTGCCATATTATGGGGCGTAATGAAGCCCCTGGAGAATTAAGGCGTACTAGAGTCTACGGGTGCAATTGATAAGAATATCAAGAAAAGGGAAAAAATGAAGTAATAGGTTAATGCCGCAGAAATTGGGCTGCAAGCTATTTTCCATTATAGGGTGATTAACACGTCAAAGTGTATTTGTATAAGTAGTGCGATAAGCAACGGGGCTATTTAACATGCCAAGACCAAGGGAGAGCTGCGTGCAGGTCCTTAAAACAGGTATAACGATCGTTTAAAGAAACCACCTGGAAATTCCCTTATACGTCAATGCTTCCTACCGTCTTGGTGAATTCGTTCCTTGATAGGTCCGACAATCAGGCCACCAGGAAAGGCCTGGAAAAAAGAAAGAAACCTAAAAAGGAAAAGGAAAAGTGAAAGTATGGGGTCCAGGACAGGTTGAGCCGTATTATGGACCACGATCTAGCTGTGCCTCCGTCTAAGCCCATGGTATTTTGAGTGCGTAGTTATGTACACGCGGTACGAACGCCGCAGTTTGGTCGGGACTGGGACGGAGGCCGAACTACTAGTCAAGCTCTTGACGAGCTGGACTATCCTGCTGCAGAGTAGTTCGGACTCGTTTGACAGTGTCCGGGAGCTTGGCCGCCAAATTAAGGTTCTGCCTGAAAAGGCCGCTCTGTGCTTCTGCTGCGAGGGCAGCGGTGTGCTCCTCAGTACGGAAGGAGCGTTCCGTATTTCCATTGACTGTTATGACACCGCAAGGTCCGGGCATCTTGAGCTTGAGAGAAGTGTAGTGCAGCACCGCATTGAATCAAGCGAATGCGGTTCGTCCGAGCAGTGCGTGATAACCACTGCGGAAAGGGACGATATCGAAGATCAACTCTTCGCTTTGGAAGTTACCCGAAGATCTGAAGACCACCTCCAGTGTGATTGAGCCCGTATAGCAGGCCTCTACATCTGGTATGACTCCTTTAAAGGTAGTTTTTGTGGGCTTGATCCTTGAGGGATCAATACCCATTTTGTGCACTGTATCCTGATAGAGCAGGTTCATGCTACTGCCACCGTCCATGAGGACTCACGTCAGATGGAATCCATCAATGATTGGGTCGAGGACCAGTGCGGCTGAACCGCCATGACGGATACTGGTCGGATGGTCTCTGCGATCGAAGGTGATCGGGCAGGACGACCATGGGTTGAACTTTGGGGCAATTGGCTCCATCCTGTAGACGTCCCTGAGCGCGCGCTTGCGCTCCCTCTTGGGATATGGGTAGCGTATATCATGTTCACTGTTTTAACTTGGGGGGGGGCTTCTTCTTTCCCCCTGTGTTCGGTGGCCGGGGCTCCTCGTCATCGTCCTTGCTTTGCGACCCCTTCTCCTTGTTCTCGACATTTAACTTGCCGGCTTGTTTAAAAACCCAACACTCTCTGTTCGTATGATTGGTTGGTTTATCAGGACTGCCGTGGATTTGACATGGTCGATCGAGTATGCGGTCCAAACTGGACGGGCCCGGATGGTTTCTTTTATATGGATTCTTCGGCTGACCAGACTTAGAGCCACTGAATCCGGCGTTGACCGCCGTGTATTCAGTGTTGTCACCGTTGCTTCGACGCTTGTGTCTGTTGTGTCAGGGCTTGTCGTTGCTATTTCTGGCTTCAGAAGTGTCAGGTTCGCTTGCATTGTTATTGCTACGGGCTAGTCAGCTATCCTCGCCTGCGCAGAAGTGGGTCATAAGCGTCGTGAGGGCTACCATAGACTTCGTCTTTTCTTGGCCGAGGTGTCGGGCGAGCCATTCATCATGGATGCTGTCTTTAAAGGCCGCTAGGGCTTCAGCATCCGGACAGTCGACGATCTTAGTTAAGAACCTAGTCCAGAATTTCCTGGCTGACTCTCCGGGCCGTTGAACTATGTGACTTAAGTCGTCGGCATCCGCAGGTCGGACATATGTGCCCTGGAAGTTGTCGAGGAAGGCATCTTCCAGGTCTTCCCAGCTGCCAATTGAGTTTTCGGGCAAACTGTTGAACCAGTGCCGAGCAGGTCCCTTGAGTTTTAGCGGGAGGTATTTGATGGCGTGAAGATCATCACCGCAGGCCATGTGAATATGGAGAAGGAAATCCTCGATCCATACCGCGGGGTCTGTTGTCCCATCATATGATTTGATGTTCACGGATTTAAACCCTTCCGGGAATTCATGTTCCATTACTTCATCAGTGAAGCAAAGGGGTGTGCGGCACCTCTATATCGGGCCAAGTCGTGACGCAGCTCAGATGGAGTTCGTCTGCGGTCTTTGGCCTGGACGGATGGCCGTCGTCGTGCATTGGGGCACGCCCCTCGATCCGTAGATCGATCTGGTCTGACCTGCTCTGTTTTCCAGGTCATGCCGCAAGTCATATGTGTATCCTCGAGCTGTTGTGTCTCTGTTTTTACGGCGAGGTAGTGCGGGATGGTGTTCGGCTTGAGTTGTCGCTTTGTCCCGGCCACGTGGTGGTCTGTCAGCCGCATTACGCACTGGTTGGACGGGCTCTAGCGCCTCATCATCAAATTGGGGTAACAATTTGCGCTTCGGGTAACTTTAGGTTGGGCGGTCGAGGCCGTATTCTTTGGCTGCTAGGACATTAGTCCATCTATCATTGAGCAGATCTTGATTAGCTTGAAGCTGCTGCTACTTCTTTTTCAGGCTCCTTGTAGTGACTATTAGCCGGCGCTTAAAGCGCTCCTGATCGACGGGCTCCTCAGGCATGATAAATTCTTCGTCTCCGAGGCTCACCTCGTCCTCGGAGAGCGGAAGGTAGTTACTGTCCTCTGAGTCTTCATTCATGGCATGTTCATCAGGGCTAACTCACCCATCTTCTCGTTCGTCCTGTTCGAAGGTTGGCTCAACGAGGTCTTCATTGTATTCAGCATTGTCCGGAGTATTATTTTCTCCTGTGTCGGTATTGCTATTTTTTCCATGGCATGATTTAGAGCGGCGCCTCTGACGTCAGCGCTTTGGCTGTATCTCAGGAGGTTTATCCTCGACTGGATCCTTCTCATTGTCGCCGTTGTTCTCTTTGGGTGTATCCACCATGTATACGTCGTACGAGGAGGTGGCTGTCCAGTGCCCTATAAGTGGTGGTTTTTGTGCCTGCTCCTCTCCGGCATCGTCGTCCATACCGTTGATGTCTTCGGAGTCGTAGTCGAGCATGTCGGTTAAGTCTTCGACAGTGCTATGAAGTTGGTGGTGGCTGGGAAGCGGAATTCTTCGTCACCGGCCTTCAATCCAAACCAGATATAGTTCGGCTGAGAGTCCCCTGATAAGGAGAGGGCTTTTAATGAGTTCAGCGCATCGCCTAAAGGTGAGTGCTGGAAGATGTCCGCGGAGCTGAATTCAATGATCGGCGCCTAATCAGGTTCGATGGGCGCGGATGCATGTGGTTCAGAACCTATGGCCGGAGACGAATCCGAGGTTCCGGTGACACAAACCCCGTTCAAGGTGGGATCTGCGTGCGGCTCTAATGCTGCTGAGTCTGCGGTTTCCGTGGCGGGGCCTGTGTATGCTCCAGATCTAGGGCTAGAGCAGTTACAGGCGCTATCTCCTGGGCACGGTTTGATGACAGATTTAGGTCATGTCCATCGTGGTGGCAGGGAGCGGCTGTCATGGGCTCGAATCCGTCGAAGATCAAGTCTCCGCGGATATCGGCAACGTAATTCAAGCTTCCAAACCTGACCTGATGGCTAGGGGCGTAGCTGTTGATCTGTTCTAGATGGCCAAGCGAGTTGGCCCGAAGTGCGAAGCCGCCGAATACGAAGATCTATCCGGGGAGGAAGACCTCCCCTTGGACTGCGTTGTTGTAGATGATTGATGGAGCCATCAGACCTTTTGGTGACGACGCAGCGGAACTCTCAATGAAAGCACCAATGTCAATGTCAAAACCGGCAGATCTCGGGTAGGGGGTCCCGAACTGTGCTTCTAAGGTCGATGGTGACAGGAGGCGGGGGACACGATGTTTACCCAGGTTCGGGCCCTCTCTAAGGAGGTAATACCCTACTTCCTGCTTGATTGATCTTGATGAATATGAGTATTACAAGAGTTGATCTACCACGAGATCGTAATGGCTAAACCCTAGAAGTCTAGCCTATATGATTATGATTCTCCCCTATGGACTAAACCCTTCGGTTTATATAGACACCGGAGGGGACTAGGGTTGTACAAAGTCGGTTACAGAGAAAGGAATCTTCATATCCGAATGCCAAGCTTGCCATCCACACAAAGGAGAGTCTCATCCGGACACGGGAAGAAGTCTTCTATCTTCTATCTTCATGGCCCATCAGTCCAGCCCATGTTACATAGTCCGGACGGCCGAGGACCCCTTAATCCAGGACTCCCTCGGGAACCTCTGCCCGATGGTGCGCCATGGATTGCAGCAACGGCTGGGGCTACCGATCCCCCTGATATTGATCTGGGTGGGTTGGTGGAGCTAGGCCCAAGGTTGTGGTCGTCCGTTTGCCTCATCGACTGATGCGGCTTGGGGCTCATGTTGGCTGGCTTCAAACCATGGATGTTGGCAGGCTAACGGCGGCGGGCTGGATAGGGGCGGCGTTGGAGCCAGGTGCCGTGATAATAAAGGTGACGGTCCTCGTGCTTTTCTTGCATCACGGCAACGTCCTGCGTGATCCAGGGCGGAGCCAGGATTTTGGTATAGGGGGGCCAAGTCAAGTTCATTTTTTTCTGGAGCAAAAGTAAATAACTGTCCTCATACTATATAATGATGTGTTGCACACTAAAAACATGCATACGATTGTATGACTTTAAATTCGCCTCTACAATTGCCAAATAAGATGAAAAAGTTTAATAATTTCACTGGAAGAGAACTTACCTGCTAACTCTTTTTCAACATGTAAGATCATTCAATATTGAAGTAACTCGTCTCCCATATGGCGGTGCTTAACTGATAAATAAATAGTTAGAGTGTTTACGGGCACTTTGTGGCTGATATGGTCCCTCAGGTGTATATAGAAATGTGGAGCTTCATCTTTCTTGTCTGGTGGTAGCTCCAATTTGACAATGTTTATCAGGTCTTGCAGATAAATTGGGGATATGTTGTTTTCTTGTTCTGCAACTTTTACCATGTCCGGCATATTCTTATCATGAGTGTTAATTCGACTGGGATTTGTAACTCGCGCATCAGCATCATTAACAATTCAGTAGGTTGAGAACTTGACAAATCCGTCTTAAAAATAATTAATCATAGAGGCATTTCAGGCGCTTTTCTCTTTGTATCTGTCGGATTGTAGTCTCACAATTAGCTATTCGACATAGGAAAATTTTGCATCACATATAGAAACTCATATAAGATAATTCGCATCGTGATCACGATTATCTCGAGGACAGTACAAGATAGGATCGTACCATCAGAAATCACACAACCGAAACAAGTAAACGACAAAAAGCTGATGTATAAATTGAACAACGATACAATACGGGAATTGAGATTACTAGATGGTGTGATGTAGTGATGTGTTAAACCATGTGTCCTTGGCTAGTTCCTGTTGGTTGGATCCGAAAGATTTGAAAACTGAAGAAGGTTGCATGGTGCCGTCGTCGTAAGAATAGGATCGAGAGCAGCAGCAGGGCTGGGAGAGCAGAGGCGGCCGGACGGGCTAGGGCACGGAACAGTTGCGGATAATTTTCTCCGTACTAATCACAGGAGAACACAACGCCCAGGAGAAGACTTGAGCCAATAGCCCAACCTGACTGCTAGTGGGCTTCACATGAGCCTTATTCCCTTTTCTAAACTTAACCTAAGATAGGGGGGCAAGTATGTAGATATACGTGGATTACATTAATGGTGAAAGGCTTGATTCTTTTAATCCTACCTGAGGTATTCCACAGGGAGACCCGATCTCCCCTTACTTATTCTTGATTGCATCAGCGGGCCTCTCGTGCCTCCTTAAATCAAGTTCTCAGTCATCTTTGACAGGAATCAATGTGGCTCCCATAGTTCCCACCGTGAACCATCTCCTGTTTGCGGATGACAGCCTGTTGCTATTCAAGGCCAGTGGGGAAAGATCAATCGCTGTGTCAAACCTACTTGATACTTATTGTAATGCTTCTGGACGAAGGATGAACAATGACAAATCTTCGATATTCTTCAGTAAGGGCTGCCCAGCTGTTTTGAGGGAAACTGTGAAAAACAACTTACAGGTTCACAATGAATCGCTGAGCGAGCGCTATCTTGGCATGCCTACTGATGTAGGTCACTCGAAGAATGGAATGTTCAGATATCTTCGAGATAGGGTGTGGGAGAAGATCAAGGGGTGCATGGAAAAACTACTCTCATCGACGGGGAAGGAAGTTCTGATCAAGTCAGTAGCTCAAGTGATTCCGGTATTTTCAATGTCTTGCTTCAGATTACCCCGAGGGCTTTGTGACAACATTACATCCACCATTCGACAGTTCTTTTGGGGTTCTAAGCAAGGGCGCAGGAAGCCAAGTTGGGTAGCATGGGATATTCTAACCATGCCAAAGCACTTGGGAGGGCCAGGGTTTAGGGATTTGGAGATTTTTAACCTAGCACTCCTTGCAAGGCAAGCTTGGAGGACCTTAACAGAGAGTTCCTCACTAAGTGCAAGTATTTTGAAAGCTGTCTACTTCCCGAATTGTACTTCACTGCAGGCTGAACTGGGAGCTCATCCATCCCAAATATGGCGGGCTATTCTGGACGGGACAGACATTATGTCCCAAGGGCTTATACGCAGAATTGGGGATGGAGAATCCACGAGTATATGGCACGACAACTGTATCCCGAGGGACATCTTTAAGCGCCCGATCACCTCGCTTCAACAAAAAAAACCTGAAAGAGTGCCAGAACTCATTAACGTTTCATCAGCAAGTTGGAACGAGGGCCTGGTCCAGGCAGTTTTCACTCATTTTGATGCAGAAGCTATCCTCAAAATCCCATTGTGTACGCGAAGGGTGGCAGACTTTTGGGCATGGCATGAGGAAATCAAGGGTGGTTTCTCTGTGAGATCGGCATATCGTATGATCCTACGAACGAATCAAAGCAGAGAGGTGTGGCTGTACGAGGAGGAGGGAACATCGTATGATCGCAGCGAAACAAGTAAGTGGGCAATGATATGGCATCTCAAAGTTCCCTCAAAACTTAAGATATTCGTGTGGAGGCTGGCGCGGCAGTCTATGCTGACGGGAACGATGCTGAAACACCAGAACATGGCGACAGAGGATACATGCTTGTTATGTGGATCAGTTGATACATGGAAGCATGCTCTAATATCATGCCCGATGGCAGCATTTGGGCCTTGGCCCCCGATGATCGGGTAGAAGCCATGCTTGAGCGGGTTGAGGATACCCTGAAAGAGTGGCTTTTTGCTTTGTATGAATCTCTGAATCAGGCTCTGTTTGATCGACTAGTTGTCACCCTATGGACAATCTGGAGAGTAAGAAGGAAAGCCATTTATGAGGATATTTTTCAGTCACCCCAATCGGTTGACAGCTTCATATCGAACTACTTGGGTGAGTTGCGGTTCATTAATGCTAAAACAACAACACAACATACACCTACAGTTCGAAGATCTTCGAGCTGGGTAGCACCGATGGCGGGCAATGCCAAAATCAATGTCGATGCAGCTATTTCCAGGAGAGGAGGTGGCTCAGTTGGCGTTATTTGCAGGGATCAAGACGGAGGATTTCTGGGAGCATCTTCGCTCTGTTTTCCGAATATTACAGATCCTCCAACTCTTGAGGCCCTAGCCATCAGGGAATCTCTTGCTTTGGCAGATGACTTATATCTCAGATGAATTCAAGTCGCCTTGGATTGCAAGCATGTGGTTGAAAGCTTACACAAGGAAAATCGGGCAAGCTAATGCGCAATAGTACATGAAATACTAGATCACTCTGTAGCTTTTCAATTTTGCAATTTTAGTCATGAGTTTAGGAGCTCTAATTATGAAGCTCACAACATAGCAAAGCATGCTTATCTCTCGGTGGTGGCCGCCATGTTTGGTTAGGCAACCCTGAGAATTTACCATCCGTCCCTGTAAACATTGTGATGAGTTAATAAAGCTTCGTGACGTTGTCTCAAAAAAAACGTGGGATTACATGCTTTCGCATCGCTAATTAGACAGCATCGCTCGATCGTTACGGGGGGCCAGGCCCCTGCTGCCCCCACCCCCGCCTTTGTCTCCGCCACTGGCGTGATTGGTCCTCCTCGATCTGGTCATCGAAGTGTTCCGGAACTGATGCCGGATATCTTGCCCAGGATATCTGGATCAGGTAGAATTCGGTCGTGCACGTCCATTTCGGTCTACGAGATTCCATGAGGGCGTGGCGCGAAGCTCTGATGTTTTTTAACACAATGGGACATGTTGGCTTCTTGATTTTTGTGGTGTAGACAGCTATGGAGAAGGTCATGGTGGCTGAGATTAGAGGAGCAGTTAGATGGTTGGGGCCTTCGAGGCGATGGAGTCAGCCAGGTGTTTGATAACTCTCAAGAGCAGCAGTGTCAAGTGGAGGCGGCGGCACTGGAAGAATTCATTGTCGGTGGTGCTCCTCAAGTGCCGAGCCATGACTTTCAGGGTGAAAACCTACAGTCTGGCCTTCATTGGTTATGCCTGGCAATTGCCTGGAATTGTTTGAGAGCTCGGACTTCTCCAAGGTGAAAACCTAAGATCTTGGATCAGTCAACAGCGGCACTTGTGCACTGTTTTCTTCTTGCGGGTGTTGCTTCTGGAGACCTTTATGTTTTTTGGGTGTTGTATTTGGTGGTGGTTTGTGTGCACCTGCTGAGAGGAGTCGATCATTGTGGCGGGACCTTATTTTTTTCCTTTGGTTGTGTGCATCCTGGATGTCTTTGTGACATCTTATAGGTGCAGAGACTGGGTGTAATTGGTATATTCGCTATATTCATATATCACCTCTGTTTTACCTCACGTGCTGTGAAATATTATCATAGATTTTGCAGAAGAAAACTCTTTTTCAAACCATTTACTTGTTTGGATATCTATGCACCGTAGAGGGAATCAAATTCGGAAAGAGCGCTGTTAGGTATATAACTGTAGTAAAATGGTGAAACATTCACCCAAACAAAAATCAAGGGTCACTTCTTTGTGCGGAAACGTGTAGAGTCCTAGTTTAGCACCTCATGTAAGGCTTGAATATCTTTAGTGCCTTCAGCTTCAGGATTCCATGCCCAATTTATCTTGCAATGTAGTGGCGTTGTCAGATGAAAAAGATGAAGTAGTGACCACTCCCATTGTACATCGTGCATAAATATTTTCATGAAAATTATGTGATGAATAGATAATTCTTAACTGGTTGAGGATTTGAATTTTAAGTTGTACTTCTCAATGTTGCTGACTGGTCTAAAGGGGAAAAGAAGGGCTGCTGCCTTGAATCTTGATATAAGTAACCTCATCTTTTCATGACGTGGGTGTCCACAAAGGTGGGAAGTTCAACTCTAGCTTTGCAATAAGAGTAAGATATGAGGAGAATGCCTATAGAAAACAAAATATGACACATATTCAAATCTCGCAGTCGGGGCTCGAGGCTGAAACATCAGTGAGAATGTACTGAGGGTTCTTCCCATTACAGATGGTGACTGCATGAATTCAGGAACCTGGAGTATATAGCAATTTACTTCCTCTTTTTTAAATGGTGTCGCTTGGTCCAACTAATTTATTTCTGAGCAAATTTAAATGAATACATCATAAACGTGTGTGATATGGTGAATATTTTTTTAACACAGTACAGATGCAAGCGCTCATATATACGTGCATACACTCACTTCTATGAACGCACACATGCACACTGTACCCCTATGAGCACTTTCGAGAGATTGGACAGACATATCATCTTGAGATTTTACGAAGTCACCGTAGGCGCCTCATAATCGACGGGAACATCTCCTCCCACTAAACGCGCATCGCCGGAAATCCTGAAATAAATTCAATATAAATGCGAGCACCAGGACTTGAACCTTCGTGGACTGGGATACCACTGTCCTCCAAACCATCCAAGCACATGTTGGTTCGCGTGATATGATGATTTGATAGTGGAGATGTTTTTTTTCTTAAACTTGGTCAAGAACACCTGCAATGTTTGAACTCTGGACAACTCATAATGCCACAACATTGTGAAAAGGAGTGATAAAGTTTCTATCTACTGATGTATAGGAATATAGTATAAAATACAATATCACAATCATACAACTAGAATATAGTTTATATTACAATAGTTAATATTGCAACTTATAGACAACTATTCGGGTGTGAATTAGGTTCTTTACCATTTAGTTATTTGGGCATACCAATTCATCACCGTAAGTTATCTAATGAAGAATGGAAGTGTATCGAAGATCGAATTGAAAAAATGGTTAGCTGTTGGAAGGGCAAGCTTATGTCTTATGGAGGTTGGCTAGTGTTGATTACCTTGGTACTGACTAGTATGCTGATGTTCCTACTATCGTTCTTCGAAATTCCGAAAGGGGTACGGAAGCGACTTGATTTCTTTGGATCACAGTTCTTCTGGCAATCAGATGAGGTCAAGAGGAAATACCGTCTCGCGCGATGGGATATCCTTTGCCGACCAAAAGACCAGGGGGGGTCTCGGTATTGAGAACTTAGAAATCAAGAATAAATGCCTTATGAGCAAATGACTCTATAGGTTAGAGACAGAGTCGGAGGGCATGTGGACACAGATTTTGCACAATAAGTATTTACAGTCAAAAACGCTCGCCCAGGTTACCATGAGACCAACTGACTCGCTATTCTGGTAGGGTCTTATGAGAACAAAGGACTTGTTCTTTCGTAGGGTCAAATTCTTGGTTGGCAACAGGATGCCAATAAGATTTTGGGAGGATACGTGGTTAGGAGAGACACCCCTAGCCGTACAATATCCCACCCTTTATAACATTGTGCAACGTAACAAGGATTACGTTGGCACAGTTTTTCAAACGATTCCCTTAAATATTCAGTTCAGACGCGTGTTAGTTGGTGAGCGATGGACTGCCTGGATGCACTTGGTTTGGAGATTGATAGATGTTCAACTCTCCGACCAGCCGGATTCGATGCAATGGAAAATAGCTAAAAATGGGGGTTTTACAGTGGAATCTTTCTATATGGATTTGATTAATTCTAGCCCAATCTCAAGATCGTTGCATATTTGGAGGGTTAAGGTTCCCTTGCATATTAAAAAATTTATGTGATTCGTCCACAAGCAAGTAATACTCACCAAGGATAACTTAATAAAGAGGCGATGGGCAGGTAGTTCACATTGTTGTTTTTGTGTTCATGATGAAACAATACAACATTTATTCCTTGAATACCCACTCGCCAAATTGCTTTGGAGAATGATTCATATAGCCTTCAACATTAATCCACTAGTAGAAAAAAGACCTAATATGAGACACATTAGTGACGGTTTGATTTTGAGCCGGCACTAATGTGTCCATTAGTGTCGGTTCCAACGGCTAGCCGGCCTATCTCATTAGTACCGGTTCGTGGTGAACCTTTAGCACCGGTTCGTGCCACGAATCGGTACTAAAGAGAGTGGTGGCAGGGTGTTGTCAGTTTGGGGCCCCTCCAGCACCTTTAGTACCGGTTCGTGGCACAACTAAAGGTCGACGTACATAAACCCTTCGTCCACCCGAGCCACTCTGTTCTTCCCCTTTCCCCTCACTTCCTCTGTTCTTCCCCTCTCTTCCTCGAGCTCCTCACAAATTTTGCCCAAAATTTGTCAAGATTTGAAGGCCCCCATCCATTCAAATGATCACAAAGGTTGGCAACTTTGTCCTTTCAACTCTCATTGCTAGATTAGCTCTTGCAATGCTTTGTATAGTGATTAATTTGGGAGGAATTATATTTGCTAGTATTTGATTTATATGCAATTTGAGGTCAAAAATAACACTTAGTTTGCATATGTAGGTGTGGTTTACTTAGTGCCTTCTAAATCTCCGTCGTAACCACCGTCGATCGCCCGCACCGTCCCGTCGCCGGCACCACCTTGTGGTGAGGCTCTTGTTCATGAATGTTTTACATTACCAAATTGATGTTTGTGTGATTTGGATATATAGTTACTCGTATAATTATCTTACCCGTACGTTGTTTGTTATACATAGTGCCATGGTTTTGATATCCGTCCCCGTCGGCCCTCGTCCTTGTTATGATTCGGATGTGGTATATTCTCTTTTAAAACTAGTTGTTGCATTTCGTGTTTATGACAAATTATGCCCATCAAGTTGACATAGATATTTTTATCTAGGAGGTATGTGAACCGGAAATTCCAACCGACCCTATTGTCGAGAGGTTAAATTTAGTTGAAAGAGAAAACGAGTATTTGAAAGAAAAATTGAAAAGAATTGAGGGGGAGAAGATGGAATTGGAGTTGCATGTTGCCGATGTCGTCGATGATCACAAGATCAAGATGGAGAAAATGAGGTTGAAGATTAGAAAGATTAGAAAATATGCCATTGATAGTGTGGCTTGGTATCATTATGCTGTTGGATCAATTGTTACCTTAGTTGCGATCTTCATCGCATTTGTTGTTGCATTTAAATTCTTTAGCTAGAGAGTTATTTGTATGTTGCATTTAATTAAGTGTGTATATGAACTTTATGTATGAACTTTATGTATGAACTTGTATTAATTTGGTCTATTCGGTGTTGTGTAATGAAGATGAGCCGACAATGGATGTATGATGACCGATGCTCTCCCGAGTTCATTAATGGCGTGCATACTTTTCTGCGGGCCGCTGAGGCAAACAAGCGGGCGGATGGTTTTATGCCTTGTCCATGTGCTGGCTGTAAGAATGGTCACAGTTACTCTACGTCAAAAACCATTCACGTCCACCTATTTAAGTCCGGTTTCATGCCCCACTATAATGTTTGGACCAAGCACGGAGAAATAGGGGTTATGATGGAAGACAATGAAGAAGAAGAGGACGACGACGGCTATCCTGGCCATGGGTTCCCTGAATACGATGATACAACAATGGGGGAAGAAGCTGAGCCGGCAATGCGGGAAGAAGCTGAAGAAGAGGCATCAGATGAGCCCGCTGATGATCTAGGTCGGGCCATTGCCGATGCAAAGAGAAACTGCGCAAGTGATCTGGAGAGGACGAAGTTGCAGCGCATGTTAGAGGATCACAAGAAATTGTTGTACCCGAATTGCGAAGCTGACAAAAAAAAGTTGGGCACCACACTTGAATTGCTGCAATGGAAGGCAGAGAATGGTGTATCTGACAAGGGATTTGGAAAGTTGCTGGTAATGATAAAGAATATGCTTCCAAAGGACAACGAATTGCCCGAGAGTACGTATGAAGCAAAGAAGGTTGTCTGCCCTCTAGGGTTAGAGGTGCAAAAGATACATGCATGCCCTAATGACTGCATCCTCTACCGCGGTGAGTACGAGGATTTGAACGCTTGCCCGGTATGCGGTGCATTGCGTTATAAGATCAGTCGCGATGACCCTGGTGATGTCGAGGGCGAGCGCCCCAGGAAGAAGATTCCTGCCAAGGTGATGTGGTATGCTCCTATAATACCACGGTTGAAACGTTTGTTCCAAAACAAAGAGCATGCGAAGGCGATGCGGTGGCACGCAGAAGACCGTAAGAAAGACGGAAAGTTGAGAGTACCCGCTGACGGTTCGCAGTGGAGAAAAATCGAGAGAAAGTACTGGGAGGAGTTTGCAGGTGACCCAAGGAACGTATGGTTTGGTCTAAGCGCAGATGGCATTAATCCTTTTGGGGAGCAGAGCAGCAACCATAGCACGTGGCCTGTGACTCTATGTTTGTATAACCTTCCTCCTTGGTTGTGCATGAAGCGGAAGTTCATTATGATGCCAGTGCTCATCCAAGGCCCTAAGCAACCCGGCAACGACATTGATGTGTACCTAAGGCCATTAGTTGAAGAACTATTACAGCTGTGGAATGGAACAGGTGTACGTGCGTGGGATGAGCACGGACAGGAAGAATTTGACCTAAAGGCGTTGCTGTTCGTGACCATCAATGATTGGCCTGCTCTCAGTAACCTTTCAGGACAGACAAACAAGGGATACCGCGGATGCACGCACTGTTTGGATGATACCGACAGTATATATTTGGATAGTTGTAGGAAGAATGTGTACCTGGGACATCGTCGATTTCTTCCGACAAGGCATCCCGTAAGAAAGAAAGGCAAGCATTTCAAAGGTGAGGCGGATCACCGGACGAAGCCTCGCCACCGTACTGGTGCTGATGTACATGATATGGTCAAGGATTTGAAGGTAATCTTTGGAAAGGGTCCTGGCGGACAACCTGTTCCGAAGGACGCTGACGGACGCGCACCCATGTGGAAGAAGAAATCTATATTTTGGGACCTGCCATGTTGGATAGACCTAGAGGTCCGCTCCGCAATCGACGTGATGCATGTGACGAAGAATCTTTGCGTGACCCTTCTTGGCTTTTTGGGCGTGTATGGGAAGCCAAAGATACACCAGAGGCACGGGAGGACCAGCAACGTATGCACGGAAAAGACGGCATACATTATTGTCAGGCCAGCTACGCTCTTACCAAAGAAGAGAAGGACATCTTCTTCGAATGCCTGCTCAGCATGAAGGTACCGTCTGGCTTCTCGTCGAATATAAAGGGAATAATAAATATGACAGAAAAAAAGTTTCAGAACCTAAAGTCTCATGACCGCCACGTGATTATGACGCAACTCCTTCCAGTTGCATTGAGGGGGCTTCTACCAGAAAACGTTCTATTAGCCATTGTGAAGCTATGTGCATTCCTCAATGCAATCTCTCAGAAGGTAATCGATCCAGAAATCATACCAAGGTTACAGAATGATTTGGTGCAATGTCTTGTCAATTTCGAGTTGGTCTTCCCACCATCCTTCTTCAACATCATGACGCACGTCCTAGTTCACCTTTGCGAAGAGATTAACGTTTTGGGTCCTGTATTTCTACACAATATGTTCCCCTTTGAAAGGTTCATGGGAGTCTTGAAGAAATATGTTCATAAACGTGCTAGGCCAGAAGGAAGCATCTCGAAGGGCCATGAAAATGAGGAGGTCATTGAGTTTTGTATTGACTTTATTCCTGACCTTAAGCCGATTGGTGTTCCTGAATCGCGGCATAAGGGCAGACTGGAAGGAAAAGGCACGCTAGGAGGGCATCAAATAATATGTATGGACGGACATTCTCTTACTGAAGCACACTACACAGTTTTACAGAATTCCGCCTTGGTGGCTCCGTATATGGAGGAACACAAGAATTTTCTACAGTCCAAACACCCAGAGAAGTCTGACGACTGGATTACACGCGAACAAACGAGGACTTTCGCCGGTTGGTTGCAGAAACATGCCCTGAATGATGGCGATATTCAAAATGACCTATACTCGTTATCTCAGTTACCATCTTCGAATATAATGACTTTCAAAGGGTACCAGATAAATGGGAATACATTTTACATGATCGCCCAAGATAAGAAGAGCACCAACCAAAACAGTGGTGTCCGCTTTCATGCAACAACGAACATGGGAAAGGAAACATATTATGGTTACATAGAGGACATATGGAAACTTAACTATGGAGGTGATTTGAAGGTCCCTTTGTTTCGGTGCAAATGGGTCAATATGACACGAGGCGGGGTAACGGAAGACCCGCAGTACGGAATGACAACAGTGGATCTCAACAATCTTGCGTATGCAGACGAACCATTCGTCCTAGCCAATGATGTGGCGCAGGTTTTTTATGTGAAAGACATGTCTACCAGGCCAAGAAAAAGAAAAGATAAGGAAGCGAATGGATCATACGACGAGCCAAAGCGCCACATAGTTCTTTCAGGAAAAAGAAACATCGTGGGAGTGGATGACAAGACAGACATGTCAGAAGATTATGAAAAGTTTGATGAAATTGCTCCATTCACAGTGAATATTGACCCGAGCATCTAGTTAAATGATGAAGATTTTCCATGGCTACGGCGCAAAGGGACACACGCGAAAAAAAGTTTCACACCCAAAGATCTGAGATGTGATCGGCTTCACTATCATCACTTTCTTCTGTGTTTCACACCCAGGAGGGAATGTCTATAATAGTTAGGGTAGTTATGTGTTTTGGCATTTGAAACACGAAGAAATTTTATGTGCAAACAAATTCTTTTCATGCATTTACTGATTTTTTCCAGCTAAATGACCCTGAAATTGAAAAGCATTGCAAATGAACTCAGAAAGGGTTGAAAGTTGGCATGGTATCATAATTTCATACAAATAGCATGTGCAAAAAAGTAGAGAGGGTTACAACAAAAACTGGATGCACTTCGTGTACAAAATGGACAATCTCTTTCGAAGTATCAGGGTTTCCGACGAAAACTCAACTATTACAAAGGCATTTCATTTTTTAAATAACCTAAGCATTACCAAATTGAATATAATGATAAAACACATAAGAAAAAAGAATCACTAAAAAAACTTTTTTCAAAGTTAAGTTATTCACAAACTAGTGATTCACACAAATTTCAAATAATTGAAAATTTAAACTATTCAAATTTGAAAACTACCGACACTAACTGAAAGTTTGTAATTTTTTGTACCTAAAGCAAAAATATTCACAAAGAAACTCTAAATACAGCAAAAAACAACTCAAAAATAAATAAAACAAAAATAAATAAAGTGAAAAAAATAAGAAAATAAAAAAGCCCGCCTACTTGGCCAAAGCGGCCTGCATACGAATAGGAACACAACCTTTTGTTGGGCCAGGATGCAGGCCCGCAAAGACCCAGTAGGCCCACTGGGCAGAAGAGGACAGGTAGGCCCAGTAGGCCTGCTTAGGAGAGGAGCTCGAGAGAGCTACCGCACTGGGGCTTATAAACCAGTGCGGTAGCCCCTCGGCTAGCGAGGTGGGACTAAACTTGCGCACCGCCTGGAGCCAGCGCACCCCCTTTGTTACCGGGTCGTGGCTCCAACCGGTACTAAAGACCCCCCCCCCTTTAGTACCGGTTGGAGCCACAACCCGGTGCTAAAGGGGGTGCGCTTCCCGCCGCTTGGCCTTGCCAAAATAGACCTTTAGTACCGGTTGGTGGCTTCAACCGGTACTAAAGGTCCATCCTATATATACACCAGTTGAAAAAAATTCACTTTCCCTCTCTTTTTTCCCTCTGTTTCCTCCCTCCGTCGCGCCGCCCTGCCCTGATCGACGTCGGTCCCATCGACGTAGCCGCCCCCGTCCCTCGTCGCCGACCCCGGCTGTCCCCGCCCGTCGACGTAGCCGCCCCCGTCCCTCGTCGCCGACCCCGGTTGTCCCCGCCCCTCGGCGCCGTCCCGTCGACGTCGCCGCCCGGCCGTCCCCGTCGCCACGCCCCGGCCGCCCCATAGCCGCGCCCCGCCCCGCCCCGTCGTCGCCGCCCCGTCCCGTCGCCCCGTCGTCGCCGTCCCGTCCCGTCGGCCCGTCATCGCCGCCCCGTCGTCGCCTCGCCAATGAGCTCGCCCCAGCCGCCATGTCCACACACACACACACTACACACACACACACACACACACACTACACACACTACACACACACACACACACACACTACACACACACACACTAGTTTGTTTGTTATAAATTTTTCTGTTTTTTAGTTATAGAAATGTTAGAAATTATTCTGTTTTTTAGTTATATAAATATTAGAAATGTTAGTTATATAGAAATGTTATAATTTTTTTGTTTTTTAGTTATAGAAATATTTATAGAAATGTTAGCATTTTTTCTGTTTTTTAGTAATATAAATATTAGAAATGTTAGTTATATAGAAATGTTATAAATGTTTTCTGTTTTTTAGTTATAGAAATATTTATAGAAATGTTAGCAATTTTTCTGTTTTTTAGTTATATGAATATTAGAATTGTTATAGAAATGTTAGTTATATAATCTGGAAATTTTAGAATTAGTTTTAGTTAGATGAATTAGATTAATGTCAAATTGTTAGAATTTGCATATATATATATATATATATATATATATATATAATTTTAGTTATCACAATTCAATCATTTAAAAAATGTTACTTTTTGCGGGCATATAGTATTTGTTCTTGACGATATGCCCAGCCCGCATCCTCGTCGTCGACCCGTTCGCGACGACGTCCTGCTTCAGAGGACCCATGTCCGAGACTGGGCTCCGCCGGGCTGGCACTGGGAGGTGCTACCTGGAGGCGCGCGCCGCTTGGTGAGGAACCCGACCTCGGGTCCCGTCGTCGACCCTGATCTTCTTTGGTGGCGTTCGCGTGGGCCACATTCGGTGCAGAGGCAGCCGGCCCTGTCGGAGGTGGTGCGTCGCCGTGTCAGGGAGGAAGATGAGCACGTCCATCGCTACATGGCTGCTATGGACGACTTCAGGTTCTCCACTACTTGGCGGGTTCTTTGGGCAGATGACCGGAGATATGATCCTGTGATGGTTCCTTCTCTTTGGGTGTGCACCGCCCGCGCCCCAGGAACCGCGAGTGGCGCCCTAGATTCTTCTGTAGTACTCGATCTTTATTAGGTACCTAGCCAGTGATGTATTCGATATATAATATTCGAGACGATGTATTCGAGATTATATATATTAAGAGGATGATGTATTCGAGATTATATATTTGAGACGATGTATTCGAGATTCAGTTTTTCCTTATTGATTAATTGCATCCATGCATTGTAATTTGAATACTAAATTGTTTTATATTTCTTCTGTATTAGTAAAGTAAAAGCTATGGCGGACAATACCGGCAGAGAGAGAGAAGAGGAATTGTTCGACATCATACGCAGCCCTCACAGGTTAGATGATCTGAATGAAGCAGATGACGGCTCCCAATATCTGAACAATACCGGAGAGGGTGATGAAAAGATATTCGATCTCGACGACCGAGTTGATGAAGTCATGAACTATGATTATGATTATGATGACACAGACTATGTTTGTGATGACACAGACAATGTTGATCTTAAAATAACAAAGACTACCGGCGAGGTATATTTATATAAGCATACATCATGGTGATCATCACATGTTTTTTTTATTGAAAATATATTAACGAATCGATCTTTCTTCTTTCAGCCCTCCGGATCGAGCAAATCTGCTTCTACAGACAGCAAGACAAAGCGAGGCCCGGGCAGATTGTTGAAGGATGGTGTAAAGTACCACATTGAATCCACCAAACTTAGTGGCGAACCCCTCACGCCTAAGAACATTGCGGACAAGTGGACTCGTCAGTGCGGAGTTCTTGTGAAGGACAAACTCCCGATCTCCATTCAAGAATGGAAAGAGCCAAAGACTAAACGTCCAGGTGTTACTTGGGTCGACGATAGAGCCAAAAAAGACCTTAAATCTCTGATGGAACATTGCACCCTACCAGATCATTTCACTGAAGCAGATGTGGAAAAAGTCAAGGCCACTGCTCTTAAGAAGATGGCAATTGCATTCAACACCCACAAGAAAATTGTATGGGCCAACTACCTTCAAGGATTCAGAATTATCTAAGGAACGGTCGATGAAAAACAAGGCAAATGCCGTAAAAAAGACGCAGTTCCATAGGCTGGGTCCAGGTGGCTACGCGGTGGGATTGCCTAAGTGGGATAAGTATGAGCAAGAGATGGAGGATGCAGGGGTCACTCCGGTTACTAGGAACTGGTCCCCAGGTGCAGAACTTGGTTCTATGCGCATGGGGGGCGTTGGACCCGAAGACAGGCGAAGTTTCGCGGAAGGCAAATCTAAAAGGAGCCGAACAAAAGATAATTGACGCAATAGAAGAAGCTCGAAGGGGGGTGTTCACGCCCAACAGAGAGAACGACGAGCTTACGCGCGCCCTGGGAAATCCTAAACACCCGGGAAAAACACGAGGCAAGGGCGTTATTCCCTAGTATGAGGGCTTTTCAAAATGGAACGAGGACTACAGGACCATTGCAAGAAGGAAGATGGAGGAGGAGAAGAAAAGGAAGCTGGAGGAGGAGCAGAGGAAGCAAGACGCAGAACGCCTTCAAGGCCTAGAAGCAAGGCACGCGGACCTGGCACTCAAATTCCAGCAGCAGCAGGAGCAGATCGACTCACTTAGCCAGGAAAAGGGGTCTCAGCAGCGGCAGCAGCAAGCGGATGATCGTCCAGCATTGGATAGCACCGTCCCATCCATGCCGAGAAGCAGCGTTGGTTCTACCCCGGGCGACACACTGCTGGATACATACCCTGTGGATGACGTCATAGAGAACACTAACTTTGAGCTACACTCCAAAATGAAGAACATATCCATGAAGGTGGCGGACGGCGTTGCTTTTCCAGTTACCCCCGAAGCAACCTTCCATTGCATCCCGATTCCAGAGGGCTATGCTCGTGTCATGGTTGATGAAGTAGTGGACCCATATTCGGGGCTACAGCTTGACATTCCTGGAGGTGAAGACGAGCACACAGTGGGAGAGGCCATACATCGTATCATCCTATGGAGAAAGGATTGCATCATCTTTCGAAGTCCACCGACACCACGTCGTCTGCTGACTCCTCCTCGAAGTCCGCCAGCGAGTCAGCAGACTCCCGCTCCTCCAAGTCCACGAACTCGTGAGCCGACTCCTCCACGAAGTCCGCCACCTCCTCCAAGTCCCCGAACGCGTGAGCTGACTCCTCCGGTTTCAAGTCCGGCACAGCGTCATGCCACATCTCCAGTTTCAAGTCCGGCACCGTGTCAGGCCACACCTCCTGCTTCAAGTCCGGCACATCGTTAGGCCACTTCTCCTGGTCCAACTCAACCACGTCAGTCGTCGCCGCCGTCTCAGCAATCGCAGAAGAGACATGCCGCAGCTTTGGTGCGTAGCGGTACGAGTCAAGGTAGTTCAGGAAGTACAGGCGGAGATAAGTGATATAAATATGGTCCAAGCCTCGCTCCTCTTCCTCAGAGGCCTTACGACATGAGTAACGAGCAAAACGGAGGCATAGTGCAAGCCCAAGTGGACGCCCATTTTGGACCGAAACCGGCACCACCGCCAAAGGAGAAAGTGCCTGAGAAAGTAATTGACCACTTCATTCATATGGCTAGAGAACCAGCTCCCAAGCCTGTTGACTCAGACTATGAGCGCCAAATCAGGAAACTACATCGAGAACGGCTAAAGAAGGAAGTGAGCTCGAGCTCGAGCCAACAAGCAGCTGGCAAAAAATGCGGGAAAGCCGTTCCCCAGTTGGGAGAATAGGCGGCGCAAGCGATCCCCCCGCTTGTTGTGCCAACAACACATGAGAGGAGTACGCGCGCCAAATATTATTGTGGGCAAACCGTTAGCGTTCCCCAGCATGGCGATGTGGTAATAACGGAGGATCATATAATGCAGGCTCAAATGCTCAATATCTCCTCGAAATCGAGCCCATGCCTCCGCTTAGAGAATCGGAAATAGCATGGAAATATGTCCGGGGCCAGCCTTTGGTCCATCCAGACAAGGTCAAGGACCTCCCAACGAGAATGTATCAATTGCATCAATGGTACATGAACATTACCAAGATTTCCAATCGAGAGTCCCTCATGGTGAATGTCAAGCATGAGCATTATTACCATGAGAAAGCTCTGGCCATTGAGTATCCAGAACTATTTCAGTTATACAATCAAGACGCACTCGACAAGTCTATTGTCAGTTGCTATTGTCTGTAAGTGATTTCTTTCTGTAATTTAAGTCTCAAGCTAGTTATGTAGTGATAATTTTGATCAATCATTACATGTAATTATCTTTACTATATTCTTTTTCTGTGGTATTATATGCAGGATGAAGATGTATGAAATGAAAAAATCTGGACGTTATAGCGTTGGGTTCATTGACCCAAATACCATTAGTGAGGACATATGGCAGATTGAATATTATCAAGATGGTGTAGAGGAAAGCATGCTAGAGTTCTTGAAGCGCCTCAATACCAATGAAAATATACTACTTCCTTACAACTTCCCGTGAGTCACACTGTCTTGTACTACAAATTCTGTTTTTGCTTACTAGCTAGCTAGATGTTAATAATTAAGTGTATAGGGTTTACTGTAGTTGATTAATTTTATGCACATGCCCTCTTAATTAAGACATGCAAACGTGTGCGCATGCAGTTGGTACTGGATCTTGTTAGACATTAAAGTTGAGGAAGGAAAAGTTAAATTACTGGATTCACTAACTAAAGAAGATAAAGACTTCACCATCGTGAAGGGGATAGTTAACAGGTAATTTCAATCATTATTAACTATATTTCGGCCTATTATTAGTTCGTCATTTCCTGATATGAACTATTTAATAACCCCTTTATTAATTTTCTTTGCCGGCGGGCAGGGCATGGGCCAAGTTCATCAAGGTGACTCCAGGCAAGTGGGCAAAAAATTTGTTTTGGCATCGACCAAAGGTAAGTAATTAAGTAGTACTAGCTAGCTACCATCTCTTTAATTCTTGTTTCAATATCATTAATAAATTATCATGCTTGATTAATCATTATCTGATTCAATTCCATTCTCGTAAAGGCCCTGAAGCAGGCGCCGGGGAATAATCTGTGTGCATTCTACGTTTGCGAGAACATTCGCATGATGACGTGCAAAGGAGCAGATCTGATAGACAGGACTGGGTACGTTTGTCAGAACACTATTCACACAATTATCGATATCTAGTCACACAACTAACACACATGCATATTGATCTCCTTCTTAACAGTTCAGAGAGGTGTGGCATAAGCTCCTAACATCGGACCGCATACTAGCACTTCAAGAGGAAATAGCCGGATTTTTGCTCGACCAGGTCATAGATCCCAAAGGAGAATACTATTACCCGCTACCGCCCCCATGAACCACTTGTCATCGTGCTCCGGAGGCACCAAAGGCAACATATGTTGGAGAAATTGTATATGTATATACATGTGTACGTGTGAATAATTAATGGTGTTGATTGTGAGACATTCGATGATATATATATATATATATATATATATATATATATATATATATATATATGCAGTTCTACGTACGAGAAAATCTATTTATATATATGCATAACGTGTACAATTTGTAGTATCGTGAAATACCAGCAAACAAAAAAAATTGAATGGAAAATAAAGCCAAACCCCCCCCCAAACATTTAGTACCGGTTGGTGTTACCAACCGATACTAATGTCCTACGCGCACACGGGTCTGGCTCGTGCCACGTGGTGTCATTTTAGCGCCGGTTCGTGACAAACCGGTACTAAAGGGGGGCCCTTTAGTCCCCACTCTTTAGTGCCGGTTGACAAACCGGCACTGAAGGCCGTTACGAACCGGCACTAAAGGCCGGTTCTGCACTAGTGATCCTCCAGTTGACATTGAGTCGTTGTTTGGAACGTGGTTAGCTGGGGTTGAGCATACACTGCGGCTAGTATTTGGATTGAAATATGTGCACTTCCGTGGGCTATATGGAACTGTAAGGATGATTTGATTTTTAATAGACAACATACTTTAACTTTCTTGCAGGTCATCTTCAGAGCTACCGCATGGATCCGTACATGGTCCTTACTCACTCGTATGGACTCCAGGAAGCCTTTGGTTATTGGGTGCAACCAGTGGGAGATAATAGCACGAGCTAATATTCAACCAGGGGAGAAGGAAACCCGCATGGGTGGCTTGGGATATTATGACCAGACCGAAAAAATTTGGGAGGATTGGGATTCCGGGATATGGAGATCTTCAACTTAGCTCTCCTAGCACGTCAAGCTTGGAGATTGCTAACAGGGGAGCTCAGCTTAAGTGCCAGGATTTTAAAGGCCGTTTACTTCCCGGAGGTTTCTATTCTTGAGGCCGAGCTTGGGTCACACCCTTCTCAGATATGGCGCTCGATCCTTGATGGTCGGGATGTTTTGATACAAGGTACTGTGAAGAGGATTGGAGATGGCGAAACCACGAATATCTGGAGACACAATTGGATACCGAGGGACGGAGTGAGGAGGCCCATCACATTGCTCACGCAAAACCCTCCGACGATGGTCTCCGAGCTCATGGACAGTACCACGGCATCTTGGAAGGAGGAGCTGATTCGAGCAACTTTTGCTCAGTTTGATGCCAACGAGATTCTGAAAATACCACTATGTACTCGCAAGGTTTCGGACTTTTGGGCTTGGCACGAAGAACCAAGGGGAAATTTCAGTGTTCGTTCCCGCTATCGCATGATTCTCAGAACAAAGCACGAGCGTGAGGCCTGGCTGAGCGAAGAAGCGGGAACATCTATTGAGCAGCAGGAGACGGACAAGTGGAGTACTATTTGGCACATGCAGGTTCCATCGAAACTCCGCATGTTCGTTTGGAGGTTGGCGAGAAACTCCATGCCCACTATTGACGTACTGAAGCATCGCAATATGGCTACCGAGGACAATTGCCCTTTGTGCGGGGCGGTTGATTCATGGAGACATGCGCTCTTTATGTGCCCGATGTCAAGCAGTGTTTGGGCCCTAGCTCCGGAGGATTTGGTTCATCATCTTGTGGATAGAATGGAAGAACATCCCAAGGATTGGCTTTTTGCTATGAATGGAGTTCTGAACGGAGATATGTTTGCACATATGATTGTTATCATGTGGGCGATTTGGCGAGCTCGGAGGAAAGCGATCTATGAGGACATCTTCCAATCACCGCACTCTATTTATGAATTTATCACAAGTTTTCTTGATGACCTGAGATATATCAATGCACGTGAACCTCGAAGGACCGTTGTGAAAGCCACAAGGCCAACTCAGTGGCAGGCTCTGGCCACGGGATGTGTGAAAATAAATGTGGACGCAGCCGCACCCAGGCAGGCTCATTTTGGGGCTGTTGGTGCAATCTGCAGAAACTCAGATGGCCTGTTTTTGGGAGCTTCAGCGCTGATTATGAGGCACATTGGGGACCCGGAGACGCTAGAAGCCATGGCGATCAGAGAAGGACTTGCACTTGCGGAGGACCTGTACCAAAGGCGCATTCATGTTGCATCTGATTGCAAGCAGGTCGTGGACTCACTGAAGAAGGAGGATGCATCTCCATATGGTGCTATTGTGCATGAAATATTAAGCCACTCTTTAGCTTTTGATATGTGTAAAGTTAGCCATGAATTTAGGAGCTCAAATTATGAAGCTCACAACTTAGCGAAGCATGCTCTATCTCTCGGGGGCGGACGCCGTGTGTGGTTAGGCCATCCCGGAGATCTTTCCTTCGTCCCTGTAAACATTGTGACGAATCAATAAGAAGCTTCGTGAGTTGTCTCAAAAAAAAACTAATATTCAACCGGTTCGGATGGCGGTCGCATAACAGGATAGGAGTCTAGGAAGCTTATCCTTCATATTGCCGTACCGGTTGTGATTGTCAGCATGTACTTTTCTTTTTTCTTTTTGTTTCACTCCGCTTGCGAGCTATAATACTTTTATGACTTTGTGCTACTTCATGGATTTTTAATAAGATGGTTGCATGCATCATTATGATCCAGAGGCCGGAGATACGCCTCCATTTCCAAAAAAAAAAACAATCAAAACAACATCCATACATAGTTCAAACCACGCATACTTACTGGTACAACATTGACACTGCTGTATTTTTAAGAATTTGTAGACCATATTGCCCTTATCACCATTTATGATGGGCGCCGAACCTATAGCCTAGACGTGGCCTTGGGGAGCACAAGACTCCGGACCGCATCGCGTAGCTTCACCTTGTCAACCTTTCCCAGCGCGTTCCTCGGGAGGGCGTCGACGACCACTACCTTCCTGGGTGACATGAAACGCGCCATGCGCTCACGGCAGAAGGCGATCACTTCGTCTTCGCAGACCCCGGCAGCCCTGTTGCTGGCCACGAGAAACGCGCAGGGTGTCTCGCCCCAGTGCGGGTGAGCCATGGCAACCACCGCCGCGTCGGCCACAGCCTGGTGCTGGAGCAGCACCTCCTCCACCTCCTTGCTGCAGATGTTCTCGCCGCCGCTGATGATCACGTCCTTTGACCTGTCCTTTACCTCGATGTACCCATCCGGGTGCATGACGCCGACGTCACCCGTCATGAACCACCCACCCTTGAAGGCCTTGTCGTTCTCCTCCGGGTTGTCGAGGTACCCCTTCATGATGCTGCTGCCACGGAGCACGATCTCACCCACGGACTTGCCGTCGCGCGGCACACTAGCCATGGTGTTGTTGTCGACGACGTTGGTGTCGGCGAGAGACAGGACACTGACCCCCTGCCTGGCCTTGAGGCGTGAGCGCTCCGGGAGCGGCAGGAGGTCCCACTCGTGGCGCCACTCGCAGGCCAGAGCGGGGCCGGTGGCCTCCGTGAGCCCGTACCCGTGCGTCACCTTGAAACCGACCCGCTCGACGCGGTCCAGCAGGGCGGCCGTCGGCGGGGCCCCTCCAGTGAGGACGTGGACGGGAGCTGCCAGCCGACGGGCCTCCCCGATGCCGTCTAGGAGAATGTTGAGCACCACCGGCGCGCAGCACATGTGGGTGACGCCGTGGTCGGAGATGGCACGGTAGACGTCGGCGGCGCGGTTCTCGCGGATGCATACGTTGACGCCGCCGCGCGCTGCCATTCCCCAGGTGAGCGTCCACCCGTTGCAGTGGAACATGGGGAGCGTCCAGAGGTACACCGGCTCGGTGCCCACCCCCCACGACAGCAGCTGGCTCGTGGTGTTGAGGTACGCACCACGGTGGCTATACACCACGCCCTTAGGCGCCGACGTGGTGCCGGAGGTGTAGTTGAGTGTGACCGCGTCCCACTCGTCCGCCAGCGAGGGCAGCTCCGCGGCCGGGTCGCCGTCGCTGACCAGCGCCTCATACTCGAGCTCACCGACGCCGAGCCGGACGCCAGTGGGCCTGTCAATATCGTCGATGACGGCGACCGGCGGGACGGGCGCGCCGGCATCGGCGACGATCTGGAGCGCGCCGTTGGCGAGGCGCACGTACTCATAGTCGACGAACAAGACCTTGGCCTGGGAGTGCCTCAGGATGGCCGCCACCGCCTTGGCGTCCAAGCGCGTGTTGATGGTGTTGAGCACGGCAGCAGCCATGGGCACGGCGAAGTGCATCTCATACATCGCTGTAGACGCCCGTAGACGACGGACGTGCGGTCACCGTACACTGCACCGGCACGCGGCAGGAACCCAACCGGGCTAAGCGGCACGTAGTTAGCCGGACGCTTGGGGAGCTTCTCCATTTCCTCCACCAACAACCGTACCTGTATGCCTTCAGCTCAATACCGATCAGTTGTGTTGAGAGGCTCCAAGGCTAGCAGGCGTACGTATTTATGGGCCCCACTAGCGACTAGTCGCCTGGATCAGTTGATTTTTCTCGGCCCCTCAAAAAGAAAAAGGAAAGTTTGATTTTTCTCGGTGCGAGCTTTGTTAAAAAATAATATTTTTTTAATACAGTACAAACGCAAGCGCTCATGCATGCGCGCATACACTCACCCCTATGAATACACACACGCACACCTTATCCCTATGAGCAACTCCGAGAGACTGAGCCGACATATCATCTTAAGATTTACGAAGTCACCGTAGGCGCCTCGTCATCGACGGGAACACCTCCTCCCACTAAAAGAAACTACATGATTTTGATTTTGCTTTATTTTTATTTATTTTCTTCCATCTTGAGGGTAATACCAGCGCCACTGATTCGTTCTTTCTTAAGAAACTTATTTTTGCGAAATTTCACTATTATATACTTGCATATTATAAAAAACGTAATTTATGTGTAAATTATGCGCAAACTTTTGTTAATTTATTTTTATTTTTTTCATCATATTTCTTCCTAAAGGATAATACCAATGCCACTGATTCATTCTTTAGTTGCTTTGTTTGCTGCTATTTCTTGTAACTGGTTGATGCAATAGTTGTTTGGACTCCTATTTCTATCTATATAGTCACTGCAATATTTGATTTACATATATGTTTTTTTAACATGGCCATTGATGCACATGAAAGACCTTGTCAATCTCTAATACTGTGTCAACTTTCTACAGACGATGAGCGTTAATAGAAAATAAACAGCCAAAGCTTGATGAGTCGGAGTCGATGCCAACAAGAGAACCGCATCAAGTAGGCCTTGGAGATGTAGAACTACAAATTAGCAGATTCATTCAGGAGACTCACCATCAACACCACGTTGTTTATCATATTCCCAGAAACATCAACGGCATTGCCCACAATGATGCTCATCAGGTTCTCAATTCTAGATTAGAACGTGTCTTAGGTTGTACTCATTCAGCTCATGGCATTGGCTCTTGCCTTTCCCTGCTTAATCTTCACAACTTCCAAATGGAGGGTGTTGTGATTCACGTTGTACTTTGCGTATGAGATGAATGATGTCTTGGCGCTTGATGGTGCCTTGTGTTCCACAAAAAAATCAAGTAAGCCCTTAAGTCGTAAAAATTCGGCATTTTTGCATCGACCCAACAATCTTGGCCGATAACACAGGCAACAATGGCGGTGCGGGTGAGAGTCGACAAGCCTAGGCTCAGGGCGGCCGGCAAATAAAAACCAGGCGAACTGGCCGTCAGCTCTGGTAACCCAGTGGCAATGCGCGCGACGCGCCATGGCTTGGGGTGGTTCGCTACTTCGCCAGGGACATCGGCCGGCACGCCATGGCCAGCAGTTGGCACGGAGGCTGGCCCCGATGTACTCGCGGCAATGGAGCAAAAACTTCTCGAGATCTGAGTTGCAGATGCAACACCCAACCCCCACACATATATGCACGCTAGGGTCCCTTTAGCATCAGGACTGCGAATCGGTATTGCACTGCTTGATGCGAAGCATGCGACCATGTAGACATAGGTATTCAACCAGGGTCACAAGGAGATTTCAGATCCATATAACATAAGGGGATTTTGGATCCTTTTCGCACATCAGGCGAGCACGAATCTCAGGGCGACGCACCCCATATGGGGGGCTTAAACATATGTAGTATGTCAGACAAAACTTTTGAATTGCATCGACAGATTGAGAACGTGGAAGCAACAGGCAGATAGCAAAAGAGAAAAACACTGGAGAGAGAGAGGAGGCAGACATGGCACAAGGATGGATGGGGGGTCTAAGCCGGTACTGGGCGTGCTATCGTGTCTCTTACGCAGCAATCTTGTCGTAGTCCACCATCAAATACACCTTCATTAGAACCTCCGCGGTGGCCGCTCCTCCGCGACGTTCACCCGCAGAGCACGCCCCTCCAAGCTCTGCAGAATTCAGATAGTAATGTGAGACTCGACACGGCATTCGTTATCCCGCTAGAACGAGGTTCGATTCATGCAGTTATCACGGTATGTAAAAATGGTAGGGCAATCAGATGATTGCTAACTAACCTGTCCATCGAGGGCAGCGATGGCATCATCAAGTTCCGGCTGCGATGCCATTGTCACGAAACCAAATCCCCGTGAGCGCCCAGTGTCTCTGTCGTAGACAACCCTGGCATCGACAACTTTGCCGTGCTCGCTGAACAGCTCTACCAACCTAGAGTCGTCCACTTGCCATGGCAGGTTGCCCACGTAGATCCTGAATGAAGACCCGGAATCACGGGGAGGCCTTTCCACCCGGGCGCCTCTAGGAGCTGCCTTGTTTACAGTCAACAGCCTCCCATTCACGTCCTGTCCACGTTAAAGGTCAGTCAGCAAACCATACATTTTGGTGCATTCTTTAGAGCATGCTTACATAGCATATGAATTATAAATGCTTTTGAAATTGGAATTAATGCCCTATGACAGGAAACATAGAAAATGCAAACTGGAAGCAGCCATTCTATGCAGGTTCCATTACGTAAATACAGAGTATGCACTCACATAGCGATGGAACATCTCCACGGCCTTCTCAGCCTCTTCAATGGTACTCATGGTGACAAACCCAAATCCACGGCTCTGGTCTGTTTCCCTGTTGTAAATGACCTGTACATCCACAAAATAGAAACTACATATTACAACAGGGAGAAAAGGCATACAGTATCCAAGCAACCATTGTCTGACTGCCCCTCCAACCATACTGAATTACTGATGAAGCCGACACCACGCTAGTCGTGAATTAACAGTAACAGGGTCAGCAAATAATACATTGTTACGTGGAAGGAAATGCATCTTAATTGGACCGAAACTTCATATTAGAAACCACATGATAAATATCTCTGTATTTCACAGTTTCTGAAAACATTGTGTGCATGCGCTAGCAGGTTAATGGACATAATTCTGATAAAGACGTGAAATGACTGGCCTCCACACACAACTATAACACGATGCACCCCATCAAATAACATCGCTGGCCAACCTACTGCATCCAAGCCTATCACACAAGCAGGTTGCAAAGAGGCAAACTAGATTTTAGCAGCTCCACCATATGAGCCTCAACATTCAGTTAGGCATCATTCCGTCCAGGACTGAACGTGACAATTTCAGTTGCGCATAAACAAAGCACATAATCAGGGCCCGGAAGAATTGATGCATTCTCTTGACTGAGCCAACGTGTGTGTGCACACAGACAGGCACCTAGCAAAGAGGCCAAGGTGTGTGCATGAAGGGGAAAGAAGCGCTCACCTCGGAGACCTCGACGACGCCGGCCTGCTCGAAGAGCTGCGCGAGGCGCTCGCTGTCGACGTCGTAGGGCAGGTTGCCGACGTACACCTTGGCCTCCTCCGGCGGCTCCACGTACTCCCCGACCACCTCCTCCTCCGCTGCCACATCCTCCTCATCCTCCTCCACCACGGCCGGCTCCTCCTCCGCGGCGGCCTCCAGAGCCTCGTCCTCCGGCTCGGCTACGTCGACGGCCGCGGAGGTTTCGAAAAAGGAGTCGGAGGAGGCGAGCGGGGCGAGCGGGCCGCGCGTGCGGGCGGCGCGGAGGCCGAGGCCGAGGCGGCGCGGGGGCGCCGGGGAGAGCAGCACGAGGAACGGCTTCGGGGGCGGGGCCGGGGAGGCGCCGGCGAGCGCGCGGAGGGACGCCGCGGCGACGGAGGCGGTGGTGGAGGAGGCCATCGCCATGGACGGTCGAGGAGCAGGGGGAGGGGATAAGGGATTTTCTGGGTTTGGGGGGGAGAAGGAAAGAGACTGAGGATTTTGCGGGATTTTGTTTTTATATTTTCCCTCTTCCCTCTCCCTCCTCCTACCCCTTATCCTGCATTTGGGCTGGGCTGGGCCGGGCCGGGCCAGGTTGCTTCCCTCCATTTGGTTTATAAGAATACAGTTCAAAGTTGATAGCGACACTAAATACAAGTTCAATTGTCTCAAAATAAAAACTAAAAACAAGTTCAATTGTCTCAAAATAAAAACTAAAAACAAGTTCAAAGTTGATAGTAAGTTTTTTCTCTTCTCTATAAGACCTCGCGGCCGGGCTTCACTACCATTGCTATAAAGCAATGAAGCATAGCATAGTTCAACGATTTTATGCCCCATTCATTCAAAATTTATGTGACGCCTATGTATTTAAGTTTCAAGTCGTCTCGTTTCAAACATTATGGAGTACATCTAAGTGGCACAAACAAGGAGTGTTCTTCAGCTTCTTGGCCGATATTGAGTGTGGCTATTCTTTAAGAAAAGAATAACTTCATTCCCATGGAAAAATGGACTGTATACAATTTGTATTTGTAACCATTAAAGTTTGAACTTCAAAATGATACACTAAGTTTTTATAAATTCTTTTGGCTATTATTTTTAGATCTAACACAATCATGTCAGTTAAAAGTGTATGTTAGTAATAATGTCACAGAAAATAATGGTCAACATTTTATTATACTCCCTCCGTCCAAAATACTTGTCAGAGAAATGGATGTATCTAGATGTATTTAGTATTCCGGGGTTGCTGGAATTTATAAAGACGTAATCATGCACATGTACCCACTAAATATGATGGTAGAACATGGAATACACCACTCAAACACAAATGGGGTTGATGACGAAACCCAAATCGATAGATCTCGAGGTAGGGGATCTTAAGCTATGTCTCTTGGAATGATGGCAACAAGGACACATAATTTTACCTAGGTTCAACCTCTCTGAGGAGATAAAACCATGTGTTTTGCTTGTGCTTAATTGTGTTGGACTATGTGCATACCATGTGTAAGACTAGTACGAGATTGTATGATGTGTCTAACTTGTAAGATCTATCTACTAGCCCATCCCGGTTTATATAAGATACCGAGGTTCTAGGGTTACTAGAGTCCTAGTCGGCTACATCAGTTGAGAGGAGTCCTCCATGCATACGAAGTCCTTGTCTTGAACAAGCCTTCTGGAGTCTTCTTGGTATTCACCATAGGCCTCCCAAATTGGCCCAGGACGGAACCAACAAAGAGGTCATCTCCTGGTATCGGGGTTGAATCTGGTGGATCTTGGATAGGGAGTCTTGAGATGGTGATCTTGCATGAATGGTAATAGGATAAAAAGGACACGATGTTTACCCAGGTTCGGGCCCTCTCGAAGAGGTAAAACCCAATGTCCTACTTTTATTGTATTGATTGTGATGAGGTACAAAGTACAGGGTGATCTACCTCGAGATTGTATCTGAATGTCCCTCTCCTACGATCTAAATCCCTCGGCTTATATAGTCACCGAGGGTACCTAGGGTTACATGTAGGTTGGTTACATTAAGGGATAAACATGCCCACACTACAAAATTTGCTCTATTTAGTGACAAAAACCCTAGAGACAAAAAAGGAACTGTCGCCTAAAACCATTTTCTGTGACGGTCCACCATCACGAGGTTTTTCCTCCTAGGGCAGCGCCCTAGCCAACTTTGGCGACATTCTAGCCTGATTTTCGGCCATGCATTTGGGCGTCACTACACATTTCCATTTTCTCCGACGGTTTGTAATGTCACATAAGATGTTTGGTGTCACAGAAAATGATAGGCTGGTTAGAAAAATGATTTAAAAAATGGCGAGTTGGTGTTCAAAATGTAGTACCTTATAATTTCTGCCATGGTAGAATTTATAACATATTATAATAATTTTTTAGGGTATTACTTGAGATGTTTGGCATGTTGGGAAAGAAAAAAAATGGTGCAGTGGGCTTGAAAACAAAGTTTTGGGTTTATCTAATGGATATTAGTTGAGATGCTCGTAATGAAATCTATTACATTATTTCCGTTTATGCTATCATTTTACTGAACTATGAGATGCCATACTAATTCTTAAATAAAACATGAATAGGAAAATATAATCACAGATAATAATATAGCATTACAGGTTCAGACATGGAACAAACATTGGGTACATCAGCACCGACATTTCCAAAAGTATCGCGCATCACGAGTAGGAGTGTTCGAGCAACAACATGAAGTGCAGCAACAACATAGAACTACTCTTCGGCAGATTACACAGATTGCCAGGTATAGGTACAAAGAGGATATCCTCATCACCTATGTGGTGGATCACGAAGAGTAGCCTGTCTCCAACGGCCAATTTAGACAAGGAAAGCAAATCCTTCCAGCCATCCATTACGATGAGGTGTCCATCTTTTTCTAACATCGGGTATAACGACCATATGTAGCATTAGGAAACATAATAATTCTCATTTCACCATGTGGATTCATCTGATCAGAAAGAACATGACTAGGGAGTCTCTGTTGCAATAACACGATTGTTACATGGTATGATGACATATTTTAAATAACAAATGTTGTACTATAAATGATGAAATAAATAAAATTATTACCAGCAGTTTCTTCTTAATGTTGGTCTCGGTCAGAGTTTGCATCAGTACTTTGTACAGTCCAGAACTTGGTTCATGTGCATACCACCATACAAACGTTTCAATGTCGTCAGCAAAAATGACGATGTATGGCATGTCTTTCCACGTACATGTGGTTCCAGGAGTGAGTTCCATTTTGTCAACTATCTCTTTTGTTTCTTCCAATATCACATAGTAAGCTGAGTAGGTATACATATACAATAATGACACCATTGTCAGATATTTACAGTTAGGACTATTAAGAACAGGCAAGTAAACACAAGTCCACGTAAGCAAGGTATGTATGTCTAAGAACACTTACAAGGATGAACAATTGGAACATTATCCAGTTCCACATCAATTTGATGTTCATGTGTGCTAATAACAAAGTACAACATATCAACTTGAAATATGTATACTTTGGCAAATTCTCTCCAAGTTGGTCCAGTAAAAAATGTTTTCCCTTCAAAGTTTTGGAGACAACAATAGAAAAGAAAATCATGCTTTGTTTTTAGCTGAGTCTTAGCAGAGGAGTGTTGAAATGAATAAACACCCAGCTCCATCAGGACTTGTTTTCTTGCAAAGCGTGGGATGAACTGTGGACAAATGGAAGGATTAGAATAGTTACGCTTGCAAGTCATAAATAAGTACATATACCAATTGTCCATTAATTCAAAGTGGCTTTATGTCAGCATGTTCACAAATTTAACAATGGCTTGCTCTTTTAAAATACTTGAACAAAACAACTAGATTAATGTCCAAGAGGTCATTATGCCTATTCAAACATTAACAAAACTATGCACTATGTGGCATAAATTTTAGAAAACTGTACTGTTTTATTTTTAGCATCTTTCCTAGTTTATGCATGGATAACTATTGTTAGGTTTTTTTCATAAAACAATGTGAATGATCTAAAATCGGATCAGTACTCCTTTGTAATTATGAAGCAATCATGCTCCTTTGTAATTATGAAGCAATCATGTAAACAACCTGCATGCATGTTCACATATCAATTTGAGTGTTAGCCAGTTGCATGCAGGGCAACCATGGCCATGACCTTAACAAAGGCCTAAATCATAGAACACTATTATAGTTTCATGAAGTAAATCAATTCAGGCACACCATGAATGAAAGAACAACCAATGTAAAAAACATAACGTCGTGTCTTCAAAGCCAACTGGAAGTCTTATGCGGAAGGTCTTGGCATACATTACGTGGCCATTTCCGCACAAACCCCTGGTGTCCAAACACTTTGGGCACTGTGAATCCAAACAATCAATTCAGTACACATACAACATTCACATTTGATTTAACCGAAATCAAAGATATTGAAGAAGGATTTACCTGCATTTTCTATCGGCGAGTCGGCTTGCCTAGGGTTTCTCGATGTCGTCGAGGTGGTTGACGACGTCAGCTGCGAAAGTAGGCGAAGGCGATCTTCTCCGGAGATGAGAGGCGGTGAAGGGGGCGGCAGTCCCGCATGGGAGTTGGCAACAAGAGGGGGGTTGGCGATTGGAATGGGGAGCGGAGATGGCTTAGTGTGGAAGAAGAGTGGCGCGGACGTTGATGTGACTATACGTCTCCCTGTGTAGGACAGCGAGAGAAAAACGAATGAAAAACTAATCATTAGCATAAAAAAATTGACTTCCTAGAGTCGAACAAAGGACTTGACGCAATTAATGAGTCACGATACTATTACCCTAGGGTGCCATCACATGGCCATAATCACCGCTTGAAATCAAAAGCCATTGTTGTGTTGACTGATACGTCTCCAACATATCTATAATTTTTGATTGTTTCATGTTATTATATTACCAATCTTAGATACTTTATATGCAATTTTATATCATTTCCGAGGACTAACCCAAACAGAGAGCCACCCGAAACACTTTTTCTGTTGTCGCAAGTCTTTGTTCTTCCACGATCCCATCTGGAGGCCTTTTCCGGTACGCTGTCGGAGGAGGAGTCGATGATGGAGGGCTTCTACATCAACCTTGCTGCACCTCCAATGATGTGGAGTAGTTTACCACAAACCTACACGTCCATAGCTAGTAGCTAGATGACTTCTTTTTTCTCTCTGATCTTAAATACCATGTTCTCCATGATCTCCATGGAGTTCTATCCGATGTAATCTGTCGATCCGCGTATTGACCCAATACGACACCACTTCATCATCCTCGTAGCCGCCTTCCTCGTCTGGGGACAACTTGTTTGGGCCCTCGTCCCCAGGGCCGCCTCAACCGCTGCTGTTGTATGGTTCTTATACGCACCCTTTCGTGGTCTTTTTCGCTTCTTTTCTCACAGACTCCAAATTTGTTGTTGCCCATGCCTGAATTAGGAAAAACAACGAGCTTATGAGTGAGAGGGGCGTCACAGAATCTGTTCAGCTCAACTCGAAATTCAGGAGCCCATTCAAGGCATGAACTATGATGGCATATGGATACAGATGCCCCGTGAAAAAAAATGTTTGAGGCATCTACATGAAAAAAAATCCAATGCAAGCTACCACTAGTGAAAATGCAAGGAATAGAAAAAAAATATAAACTCTAGTACATATGCATCTCTACTCTTCACTTCAACTTTTTTACCTCTTCCGTTCTTAAATATAAGTCTTTTTAGAGATTCCAGTGCAGACTACATACGGAGCAAAATGAGTGAATTTATACTCTAAAATATGTAGTCTTTATTGAAATCTCTAATAAAGACTTATATTTAGGAATGGATAGAGTAGCTTTTTACACCGGATCACATGGTTTTTCCCCAAGCACCCACATCCTGAAGTGGGTCGCCTTCCCTATCCAAACCTATTTCTCCTGACATCTGATCCTACATGGCATGTGGGGCATCACCCTGAGGCTATGCACTAGCCATGCCCTCAGAGGCCCTGTTTGTTTCTACAATTGGCTCCGAATCACTTATGGACACTTGGACATGCTTCAGTCAATTGTATTGAATTCATGCACCAGCCAACTCATCCAAAAGTCTGAACTAATGGAGGGAGGTGGGCAATATATCTATACTACTATTAAACAAGAGAACATTTTCTTTTCTATAACCACCCCATTATGTGTACCCAGATTAATTCACTAGTAGAAAACAAGGCTAATGTTCGGGCCTGGCCAGCCCATTAGTCCCGGTTCTTCGAGAATTGGGACCCATGGGGGGTATTAGACCCGGTTCGTGAGCCCAGGGGGCCGGCCGGGGCCTCGTGGGCATTGGTCCCGGTTCGTGTGGAACCATTTGTCCCGGTTCAAGCCACGAACCGGGACCAATGGTCCTCGCTCTTGGCCCACAACCATTGGTCCCAGTTTGTGGCTTGAACCGGGACAGAAGGGGGTGCTTTAGTCCCGGTTCATGCCACGAACCGGGACAAATAACTTGCCTACATATACCCACCGTCGCGGCAGACCACTCCACAGTGCTCTGTTTTTTCAATCCGGCGAGGAGAGGGCATTTGGGTGCTCTAGTTCACCTCCTAAGCACATGAGGTGTTCGATGAAATGCCCGAGCCACACTAGTTAAGCTTTCTCCTCTCGAAGCTCGACCTCGGAGCTCCATTTTTTTCAAGATTTGTCTAGATTTAGCGGTCCATCACGCCCCGTCCCCGTTTTCACCGCCGTTGATCGCCTGCGCCGATCTCGTCGCCGGCACCACCGTGGTGAGCCTCTTGTTCTTATCTTCTTTCTGGTACTTGTCTGATTTTCTTATTTTAGATAGATATTTGTCTGATTTTCTTACTTTTGACACACATAATTATATAAAATGCACGCAGATGAACCAGCAATGGATGTATGGTGACAGTCACACCTCCGAGTACATTAAGGGCGTGCATAATTTTCTCGAAGTGGCTGAGGCAAACAAGCAAAATGGTTTTATGTGTTGTCCATGCACTAAATGTGGGAATACGAAGTCTTACTCTGACCGGAAAATCCTTCACACCAACCTGCTTTACAAGGGTTTCATGCCACACTATAATGTTTGGACGAGGCACAGAGAAATAGGGGTTATGATGGAAGACGGCGAAGAAGAAGAGGATGATGACAACTATGTGCCCCCTGAATACGGTGATGCTGCAATGGGGGGAGCTGCTGAAGATAAAGAGGAACCAGACGATGTGCCTGATGATGCTGCAACGGGGGAAGATGCTAAAGATCAAGAGGAACCAGACGATGTGCCCAATGATGATCTCCGCTAGGTCATTGTCGATGCAAGGACGCAATACGAAAGTCAAAAGGAGAAGCTGAAGTTCGATCGCATGTTAGAGGATCACAAAAAAGGGTTGTACCCCAATTGCGAAGATGGCAACACAAAGCTGGGTACCGTACTGGAATTGCTACAGTGGAAGGCAGAGAATGATGTGCCTGACAAAGGATTTGAGAAGCTACTGAAAATATTGAAGAAGAAGCTTCCAAAGGATAATGAATTGCCCGACAGTACGTACGCAGCAAAGAAGGTCGTATGCCGTCTAGGATTGGAGGTGCAGAAGATACATGCATGCCCTAATGACTGCATCCTCTACCGCGGTGCGTACAAGGATTTGAACGCATGCCCGGTGCGGTGCATTGCGGTATAAGATTAGACGAGATGACCCTGGTGATGTTGACGGCGAGCCCCGCAGGAAGAGAGTTCCTGCGAAGGTGATGTGGTATGCTCCTATAATACCACGGTTGAAATGACTGTTCAGAAACAAAGAGCATGCCAAGTCACTAGTGCAGAACCGGCCTTTAGTGCCGGTTCGTAACGGCCATTAGTGCCGGTTTGACAACCGGCACTAAAGAGTGGGGACTAAAGGCCCCCCCCTTTAGTACCGGTTCATCACGAACCGGCGCTAAAGTGTCACCACGTGGCACGAGCCAGGCCCGGGTGCGCGTAGGGCATTAGTACCGGTTGGTAACACCAACCGGTACTAAATATTTGGGGTGGTTTTTGATTTATTTTCCATTCAATTTGTTTTGTTTGCTGGTATTTCACGATAGTACAAATTGTACACGTTATGCATATATATAAATATATTTTCTCGTACGTAGAACCGATATATATATCATCGAATGTCTCACAAACCAACACCATTAATTATTCACACATACACATGTATATACATATACAATTTCTCCTACATATGTTTCCTTTGGTGCCCCCGGAGCACGATGACAAGTGGTTCATGGGGGCGGTAGCGGGTAATAGTATTCTCCTTTGGGATCTATGACCTGGTCGAGCACAAATCCGACTATTTCCTCTTGAATGCTAGTATGCGCTCCGTTGGTAGGAGCTTATCCCGCACCTCTCTGAACTGTTAAGAAGGAGATCAATATGCATGTGTGTTAGTTGTGTGACTAGATATCGATAATGGTGTGAATAGTGTTCTCACAAACATACCCAGTCCTGTCTATCAGATCTGCTCCTTTCGCACGTCATCATGCGAATGTTCTCGCAAACGTAGAATGCACACAAATTATTCCCCGGCGCCTGCTTCAGGGCCTTTACGAGAATGGAATTGAATCAGATAATGATTAATCAAGCATGATAATTAATTAGTGATATTGAAACAAGAATTAAAGAGATGGTAGCTAGCTAGTACTACTTAATTACTTGCCTCGGGTCGATGCCAAAACAACTTTTTTGGCCACTTGCCTGGAGTCACCTTGATGAACTTTGCCCATGCCCTGCCCGCCGGCAAAGAAAATTAATAAAGGGGTTATTAAATAGTTCATATCAGGAAATGACGAACTAATAATTAATAGGCCGAGATATAGTTAATAATGATTGAAATTACATGTTGATTATACCCTTCACGATGGTGTAGTCTTTATCTTCTTTAGTTAGTGAGTGCAGTAATTCAACTTTTCCTTCCTCAACTTTAATGTCTAACAAAACCCAGTGCCAACTGCATACACACACGTTTGCATGTCTTAATTAAGCGGGCATGTGCATAAAATTAATCAACTATCGTAAACCGTATACACTTAATTATTAACATCTAGCTAGCTAGTAAGCAAAAACAAAATTTGTGGTACAAGACAGTGTGACTCACGGGAAGTTGTAAGGAAGTAGTATATCTTCATTGCTATTGAGGCGCTTCAAGAACTCTAGCATGCTTTCCTCTACAGCATCTTGACAACATTCAATCTTCCATATGTCCTCATTAATGGTATTTGGGTCAATGAACCCAACGCCATAGCGTCCAGCTTTTTTCATTTCATACATCTTCATCCTGCATATAATACCACAGAAAAAGAATATAGTGAGGATAATTACATGTAATGATTGATCAAAATTATCACTACATAACTAGCTTGAGACTTAAATTACAGAAAGAAATCACTTACAAACAATAGCAACTGACGATAGACTTGTCGAGTGCGTCTTGATTGTATAACTGAAATAGTTCTGGATACTCAATGGCCAAAGCTTTCTCATGGTAATAATGCTCATGCTTGACATTCACCATGAGGGACTCTCGATTGGAAATCTTGGTAATGTTCATGTACCATTGATGCAATTCATACATTCTTGTTGGGAGGTTCTTGACCTTGTCTGGATGAACCAAAGGTTGGCCCCGGACATATTTCCATGCTATTTCCGATTCTCTAAGCGTAGGCATGGGCTCGATTTCGAGGAGTTGTCCAACAGAGATATTGAGCATTTGAGCCTGCATTATATGATCCTCCGTTATTACCACATCGTCATGCTGGGGAACGATAACGGTTTGCCCACAATAATATTTGGCGCGCGTACTACTCCTCTCATGTGTTGTTGGAACAACAAGCGGGGGGATCGCTTGCGCTGCCTGTTCTCCCAACCGGGGAACGGTTTTCCCGCATTTTTTGCCAGCTGCTTGTTGGCTCGAGCTCGAGCTCGCTTCCTTCTTTAGCCGTTCTCGATGTAGTTTCCTGATTTGGCGCTCATAGTCCGAGTCAACGGGTTTGGGAGCTGGTTCTCTAGCCATACGAATGAAGTGGTCAATTACTTTCTCAGGCACTTTCTCCTTTGGCGGCGGTGCCGGTTTCGGTCCAAAATAGGCGTCCACTTGGACTTGCACTATGGCTGCGTTTTGCTCCTTAGTCATGTCGTAAGGCCTCTGAGGAAGAGGAGCGAGGCTTGGACCATATTTATATCGCTTTTCTCCGCCTGTACTTCCTGAACTACCTCGACTCGTACCGCTACGCACCAAAGCTACGGCATGTCTCTTCTGCGATTGCTGAGACGGCGGAGACGGCTAACGTGGAGTTGGACCAGGAGAAGTGGCATGACGATGTGCCGGACTTGAAGCAGGAGGTGTGGCCTGACATGGTGCTGGACTTGAAACCGGAGAAGTGGCATGACGCTGTGCCGGACTTGAAACCGGAGGAGTCAGCTCACGCGTTCGGGGACTTGGAGGAGGTGGCGGACTTCGAGGAGGAGTCGGCTCACGCGTTCGTGGACTTGGAGGAGCGGGAGTCTGCTGACTCGATGGCGGACTTCGAGGAGGAGTCGGCAGACGACGCGGTGTCGGTGGACTTCGAAAGATGATGCAATCCTTTCTCCATAGGATGATACGATCTATGGCCTCTCCCAGTGTGCGCTCGTCTTCACCTCCAGGAATGTCAAGCATTAGCCCCGAATATGGGTCCACCACTTCATCAACCATGAGACGAGCATAGCCCTCTGGAATCGGGATGCAATGGTAGGTTGCTTCGGGGGTAACTGGAAAAGCAACACCGTCCACCACCTTCATGGATATGTTCTTCATTTTGGAGTGTAGCTCACAGTTAGTGTTCTCTATGATGTCATCCACAGGGTATGTATCCAGCAGTGTGTCGCCCGGGGCAGAACCAACGCTGCTTCTCGGCATGGATGGGACGATGCTATCCAATGCTGGACGATCATCCGCTTGCTGCTGCCGCTGCTGAGACCCCCTTTCCTGGCTAAGTGAGTCGATCTGCTGCTGCCGCTGCTGAATTTTGAGTGCCAGGTCCGTGTGCCTTGCTTCTAGGCCTTGAAGGCGTTCTGTGTCCTGCTTCATCTGCTCCTCCTCCAGCTTCCTCTTCTTCTCCTCCTCCATCTTCGTTCTTGCACGGGACCTGTAGTCGTCTTTCCAGTCCGAAAAGCCCTCATACCAGGGAATAATGCCCATGCCTCATGTTCTTCCCGGGTGTTCAGGACTTCCCAGGGCGCGCGTAAGCTCGTCGTTCTCTCTGTTGGGCGTGAACACCCCCGCTCAAGCTTCTTCTATTGCATCAAGTATCTTTTGTTTGGCTCCTTTTAGACTTGCCTTCTTTGAAACCCGGCCTGTCTTCGGGTCCAACGCCCCCCATGCGCATAGAACCAAGTTCTGCACCTGGGGGGCCAACTCCTAGTAATCGGAGTGACCCCTGCACCCTCCATCTCTTGCTCAGACTTATCCCACTTAGGCAATCCCACCGCGTAGCCACCTGGACCCAGCCTATGGAACTGCGTCTTTCTTGCGGCATTTGCCTTGTTATTAATCGACCGTTCCTTAGATATTTCTGAATCCTTGAAGGTCACGAAATCGTACCAGTGTTCTCTTTGCTTCTCCAGTGTTCCCTTGAAATCTGGAGTCTTCCTTTCATTAGCAAGGTAGTTGGCCCATACAGTTTTCTTGTGGGTGTTGAATGCAATTGCCATCTTCTTAAGAGTAGCGGCCTTGACTTTCTCCACATCTGCTTCAGTGAAATGATCTGGTAGGGTGAAATGTTCCATCAGAGATTTCACCAGGTCTTTTTTGGCTCTGTCGTCGACCCAAGTAACACCTGGATGTTTAGTCTTTGGCTCTTTCCATTCTTGAATGGAGATCAGGAGTTTGTCCTTCACAAGAACTCCGCACTGACGAGTCCACTTGTCCGCAATGTTCTTAGGCGTGAGGGGTTCGCCACTAAGTTTGGTGGATTCGATGTGGTACTTTACACCATCCTTCAACAATCTGGCCGGGCCTCACTTTGTCTTCCTGTCTGTAGAAGCAGATTTGCTCGATCCGGAGGGCTGAAAGAAGAAAGATCGATTCGTTAATATATCTTCAATAAAAAACATGTGATGATCACCAGGATGCATGCTTATATAAATATACCTCGCCGGTAGTCTTTGTTATTTGAATATCAGCATTGTCTGTGTCATCACAAACATTGTATGTGTCATCATAATCATAGTTCATGACTTCATCAACTCGGTCGTCGAGATCGAATATCTTTTCATCACCCTCTCCGGTATTGTTCAGATATTGGGAGCCGTCATCTTCATTCAGATCATCTAGCCTGTGAGGGCTGCGTATGATGTCGAACAATTCCTCTTCTCTCTCTTTGCCGGTATTGTCCGCCATAGCTTCACTTTACTAATTAATAAAGAAGAAATATAAAACAATTTAGTATTCAAATTACAATGCAATGGATGCAATTAATCAATAAGGAAAAACTGAGTCTCGAATACATCGTCTCGAATATATAATCTCGAATACATCATCGTCTTAATATATATAATCAGTAATACATCGTCTCGAATATTATATATCGAATACATCACTGGCTAGGTACCTAATAAAGATTGAGTACTACAGAAGTATCTAGGGCGCCACTCGCGGTTCCTGGGGCGCGGGCGGTGCACACCCAAAGAGAAGGAACCATCACAGGATCATATCTCCGGCATCTGCCCAAAGAACCCGCCAAGTAGTGGAGAACCTGACGTCGTCCATAGCAGCCATGTAGCGATGGACGTGCTCATCTTCCTCCCTGACACGGCGACGCACCACCTCCGGCGGGGCCGGCTGCCTCTGCACCGAATGTGGCCCACGCGAACGCCACCAAACAAGATCAGGGTCGACGACGGGACCCGAGGTCGGGTTCCTCACCAAGCGGCGCGCCCCTCCAGGTAGCACCTCCCAGTGCCAGCCCGGCGGAGCCTAGTCCCGGACATGGGTCCTCTGAAGCAGGACGTCGTCGCGAACGGGTCGACGGCGAGGATGCGGGCCGGGCATATCACCGAGAACAAATACTATATGCCCGCAAAAAGTAACATTTTTTAAATGATTGGATTGTGATAACTAAAATTCTATATATATGCAAATTCTAACAATTTGACATTAATCTAATTCATCTAACTAAAACTAATTCTAAAATTTCCTGATTATATAACTAACATTTCTATAACAATTCTAATATTTATATAACTAAAAAACAAAAAATTGCTAACATTTCTATAAATATTTCTATAACTAAAAAACAGAAAACATTTATAACAATTATATATAACTAACATTTATAATATTTATATAACTAAAAAATAGAATAATTTCTAACAGTTCTATAACTAAAAAACAGAAAAAAATTATAACAAACAAACTAATGTGTGTGTGTGTAGTGTGTGTGTGTGTGTGGACATGGCGGCCGGGGCGAGCTCACCGGCGAGGCGACGACGGGGCGACGGGACGGGGCGGCGACGACGGGGCGGGGCGGCCGGGGCGATGGGACGGGGCGGCGACGACGGGGCGGGGCGGGCGCGGCGACGGGGCGACCGGGGCGCGGCGACGGGGACAACGAGGACGACGGGGACGGGGATGGCCGGGGCGGCAACGTCGACGGGGGCGGCGACGAGGGGCGGGGTCGGCCGGGGTCGGCGACGAGGGGCGGGGGCGGCGACGTCGATGGGGACGGCGTCGATCGGGGCAGGGCGACGCGACGGAGGGAGGAAACAGAGGGAAACTGAATTTTTTTCAAGTGTTGTATATATATGATGGACCTTTAGTACCGGTTTGAGCCACCAACCGGTACTAAAGGTCTGTTTTGGCCAGGCCAAGTGGCGGGAAGCGCACCCCCTTTAGTACCGGGTTGTGGCTCCAACCGGTACTAAAGGGGGGATCTTTAGTACCGGTTGGAGCCACGACCCGGTACTAAAGGGGATGCGCTGGCTGCAGGCGGTGCGCAAGTTTAGTCCCACCTCGCTAGCCGAGGGGCTACCGCACTGGTTTATAAGCCCCAGTGCGGTAGCTCTCTCGAGCTCCTCTCCTAAGCAGGCCTACTAGGCCTACCTGTCCTCTTCTGGCCAGTGGGCCTATGGGGCCTTTGCGGGCCTGCATCCTGGCCCAACTAAAGGTTGTGTTCCTAGTCGTATGCAGGCCGCTTTGGCCCAGTAGGCGGGCTTTTTTATTTTCTTAATTTTTTTTCTTTATTTATTTTTGTTTTATTTATTTTTGAGTTGTTTTTTGCTGTATTTAGAGTTTCGTTGTGAATGTTTTTGCTTTAGGTACAAAAAATTACAAACTTTCTGTTAGTGCCGGTAGTTTTCAAATTTGAATAGTTTAAATTTTGAATTATTTGAAATTTGTGTGAATCACTAGTTTGTGAATAACTTAACTTTGAAAAAAGTTTTTTTAATGATTCTTTTTTCTTATGTTTAATATTAGTGTGTTTTATCATTATATTTAATTTGGTAATGCTTAGGTTATTTAAAAAATGAAATGCCGTTCTAACAGTTCAGTTTTCGTCGGAAACCCTGATACTTCGAAAGAGATTGTCCATTTTGTACACGAAGTGTATCCAGTTTTTGCTGTAACCCTCTCTACTTTTTTGCACATGCTATTTGTATGAAATTATGATACCATGCCATCTTTCAACCTTTTCTGAGTTCATTTGAAATGCTTTTCAATTTCAGGGTCATTTAGCTGGAAAAAATCAGTAAATGCATGAAAAGAATTTGTTTGCACATAAAATTTCTTCGCGTTTCAAATGCCAAAACACATAACTACCCTAACTATTACAGACATTCCCTCCTAGGTGTGAAACATAGAAGAAAGTGATGATAGTGAAGCCGATCACATCCTAGATCTTTGGGTGTGAAACTTTTTCTTCGCGCGTGTCCCTTTGCGCCGTGGCCATGGAAAATCTTCATCATTTAACTGGATGCTCGGGTCAATATTCACTGTGAATGGAGCAATTTCATCAAACTTTTCATAATCTTCTGACATGTCTGTCTTGTCATCCACTCCCACGATGTTTCTTTTTCCTGAAAGAACTATGTGACGCTTTGGCTCGTCGTATGATCCATTTGCTTCCTTGTCTTTTCTTTTTCTCGGCGTGGTAGACATGCAAAAACCCGTGCCACATCATTGGCTAGGACGAATGGTTTGGCTGCATACACAAGATTGTTGAGATCCACTATTGTCATTCCGTACTGCGGGTCTTCCGTTACCCCGCCTCGTGTCATATTGACCCATTTGCACCGAAACAAAGGGACCTTCAAATCACCTGATCCATAGTTAAGTTCCCATATGTCCTCTATGTAACCATAATATGTTTCCTTTCCCGTGTTGGTTGTTGTCCTCTATGTACCCCGCCTCGTGTTGGTTGTTTCCTTTCCTGTGCTCTTCTTATCTTGGGCGATCGTGTAAAATGTATTCCCATTTATCTGGTACTCTTTGAAAGTCATTATATTCAAAGATGGTAACTGGGACAGCGAGTATAGGTCATTTTGAATATCGCCATCATTCAGGGCACGTTTCTGCAACCAACCGGCGAAAGCCCTCATTTGTTCGCATGTAATCCAGTCGTCAGACTTCTCCGGGTGTTTGGACTATAGAAAATTCTTGTGTTCCTCCATATACGAAGCCACCAAGGCGGAATTCTGTAGAACTATGTAGTGTGCTTCAGTGAGAGAATGCCCGTCCATACATATTATTTGATGTCCTCCTAGCGTGCCTTTTCCTTCTAGTCTGCCCTTATGCCGCGATTCAGGAACACCAATCGGCTTAAGGTCAGGAATAAAGTCAATACAAAACTCAATGACCTCCTCATTTTCATGGCCCTTCGAGATGCTTCCTTCTGGCCTAGCATGGTTATGAACATATTTCTTCAAGACTCCCATGAACCTTTCAAAGGGGAACGTATTGTGTGGAAATACATGACCCAAAACGTTAATCTCTTCGCAAAGGTGAACTAGGACGTGCGTCATGATGTTGAAGAAGGATGGTGGGAACACCAACTCGAAACTGACAAGACATTGCACCAAATCATTGATTTCTGGATCGATTACCTTCTGAGAGATTGCATTGAGGAATGCACATAGCTTCACAATGGCTAATCGAACGTTTTCCGGTAGAAGCCCCCTCAATGCAACCGGAAGGAGTTGCGTCATAATCATGTGGCAGTCATGAGACTTTAGGTTCTGGAACTTTTTCTCTGCCATATTTATTATTCCCTTTATATTCGACGAGAAGCCAGATGGTACCTTCATACTGAGCAGGCATTCGAAGAAGATTTCCTTCTCTTCTTTGGTAAGAGCGTAGCTGGCCTGACCCTGATGTATGCCGTCTTTTCCGTGCATATGTTGGTGGTCCTCCCGTGCCTCTGGTGTAGCTTTTGTCTTCCCATACATGCCCAAAAAGCTAAGTAGGGTCACGCAAAGATTCTTCGTCACGTGCATCACGTCGATTACGGAGCGGACCTCTAGGTCTTTCCAATATGGCAGGTCCCAAAATATAGATTTCTTCTTCCACATGGGTGTGCGTCTGTCAGCGTCCTTAGGAACAGGTTGTCCGCGAGGATCCTGTCCAAAGATTACCTTCAAATCCTTGACCATATCATGTACATCAGCACCAGTACGGTGGCGAGGCTTCGTCCGATGATCCGCCTCACCTTTGAAATGCTTGCCTTTGTTTCTTACGGGATGCCTTGTCGGAAGAAATCGACGATGTCCCAGGTACACATTCTTCCTACAACTATCCAAATATATACTGTCGGTATCATCCAAACAGTGTGTGCATCCGCGGTATCCCTTGTTTGTACGTCCTGAAAGGTTACTGAGAGCAGGCCAATCATTGATGGTCACGAACAGCAATGCCTTTAGGTCAAATTCTTCCTGTCCGTGCTCATCCCACGTACGTACACCCGTTCCATTCCACAGCTGTAATAGTTCTTCAACTAATGGCCTTAGGTACACATCAATGTCGTTGCCGGGTTGCTTAGGGCCTTGGATGAGCATTGGCATCATAATCAACTTCCGCTTCATGCACAACCAAGGAGGAAGGTTATACAAACATAGAGTCACATGCCACGTGCTATGGTTGTTGCTCTGCTCCCCAAAAGGATTAATGCCATCTGCGCTTAGACCAAACCATACGTTCCTTGGGTCACCTGCAAACTCCTCCCAGTACTTTCTCTCGATTTTTCTCCACTGCGAACCATCAGCGGGTACTCTCAACTTTCCGTCTTTCTTACGGTCTTCTGCGTGCCACCGCATCGCCTTCGCATGCTCCTTGTTTTGGAACAAACGTTTCAACCATGGTATTATAGGAGCATACCACATCACCTTGGCAGGAATCTTCTTCCTGGGGCGCTCGCCCTCGACATCACCAGGGTCATCGCGACTGATCTTATAACGCAATGCACCGCATACCGGGCAAGCGTTCAAATCCTCATACTCACCGCGGTAGAGGATGCAGTCATTAAGGCATGCATGTATCTTTTGCACCTCTAACCCTAGAGGGCAGACAACCTTCTTTGCTTCATACGTACTCTCGGGCAATTTGTTGTCCTTTGGAAGCATATTCTTTATCATTACCAGCAACTTTCCAAATCCCTTGTCAGATACACCATTCTCTGCCTTCCATTGCAGCAATTCAAGTGTGGTGCCCAACTTTTTTTTGTCAGCTTAGCAATTCGGGTACAACAATTTCTTGTGATCCTCTAACATGCGCTGCAACTTCGTCCTCTCCAGATCACTTGCGCAGTTTCTCTTTGCATCGGCAATGGCCCGACCTAGATCATCAGCGGGCTCATCTGATGCCTCTTCTTCAGCTTCTTCCCGCATTGCCGACTCAGCTTCTGCCCACATTGTTGTATCATCGTATTCAGGGAACCCATGGCCAGGATAGCCGTTGTCGTCCTCTTCTTCTTCATTGTCTTCCATCATAACCCCTATTTCTCCATGCTTGGTCCAAACATTATAGTGGGGCATGAAACCGGACTTAAATAGGTGGACGTGACTGGTTTTTGACGTAGAGTAACTGTGACCATTCTTACAGCCAGCACATGGACAAGGCATAAAACCATCTGCCCGCTTGTTTGCCTCAGCGGCTCACAGAAAAGTATGCACTCCATTAATGAACTTGGGAGAGCATCGGTCATCATACATCCATTGTCGGCTCATCTTCATTACACAACACCGAATAGACCAAATTAATACAAGTTCATACATAAAGTTCATACATAAAGTTCATATACAGCACTTAATTAAATGCAACATACAAATAACTCTCTAGCTAAAGAATTTAAATGCAATAACAAATGCGATGAAGATCGCAACTAAGGTAACAATTGATCCAACAGCATAATGATACCAAGCCACACTATCAATGGCATATTTTCTAATCTTTCTAATCTTCAATCTCATTTTCTCCATCTTGATCTTGTGATCATCGACGACATTGGCAACATGCAACTCCAATTCCATCTTCTCCCCCTCAATTATTTTCAATTTTTCTTTCAAATACTCGTTTTCTCTTTCAACTAAATTTAACCTCTCGACAATAGGGCCAGTTGGAATTTCCGGTTCACATACCTGAAGGAAATATGCTCTAGAGGCAATAATAAAGTTATTATTTATTTCCTTATAATCATGATAAATGTTTATTATTCATGCTAGAATTGTATTTACCGGAAACATAATACATGTGTGAATACATAGACAAACAAAGTGTCACTAGTATGCCTCTACTTGACTAGCTCGTTAATCAAAGATGGTTATCTTTCCTAACCATGAACAATGAGTTGTTATTTGATTAACGAGGTCACATCATTAGCAGAATGATCTGATTGACATGACCCATTCCATTAGCTTAGCACCCGATCGTTTAGTATGTTGCTATTGCTTTCTTCATGACTTATACATGTTCCTATGACTATGAGATTATGCAACTCCCGTTTACCGGAGGAACACTTTGGGTACTACCAAACATCACAACGTAAATGGGTGACTATAAAGGAGTACTACAGGTGTCTCCAATGGTCGATGTTGGGTTGGCGTATTTCGAGATTAGGATTTGTCACTCCGATTGTCGAAGAGGTATCTCTGGGCCCTCTCGGTAATACACATCACATAAGCCTTGCAAGCATTACAACTAATATGTTAGTTGTGAGATGATGTATTACGGAACGAGTAAAGAGACTTGCCGGTAACGAGATTGAACTAGGTATTGGATACCGACGATCGAATCTCAGGCAAGTAACATACCGATGACAAAGGGAACAACGTATGTTGTTATGCGGTCTGACCGATAAAGATCTTCGTAGAATATGTAGGAGCCAATATGGGCATCCAGGTCCCGCTATTGGTTATTGACCAGAGACGTGTCTCGGTCATGTCTACATTGTTCTCGAACCCGTAGGGTCCGCACGCTTAAGGTTACGATGACAGTTATATTATGAGTTTATGCATTTTGATGTACCGAAGGTTGTTCGGAGTCCCGGATATGATCACGGACATGACGAGGAGTCTCGAAATGGCCGAGACATAAAGATTGATATATTGGAAGCCTATGTTTGGACATCGGAAGTGTTCTGGGTGAAATCGGGATTTTACCGGGTTACCGGGAGGTTACCGGAACCCCCCCGGGAACCATATGGGCCATCATGGGCCTTAGTGGAAAGGAGAAAGGGGCGGCCCAAGGGGGCTGCGCACCTCCCCCCTTCCCCTAGTCCTATTAGGACTAGGAGAGGTGGCCGGCCACCCCTCTCCCTCTTTCCCCCTTTGGGAATCCTAGTTGGAATAGGATTGGGGGGGGGAGTCCTACTCCCGGTAGGAGTAGGACTCCTCCTGCGCCTCTCCCTCTTGGCCGGCGCCCCCTCCCCCCTTGGCTCCTTTATATACGGAGGCAGGGGCACCTCTAAACACACAAGTTGACACAAGTTGATCCACGTGATCAATTCCTTAGCCGTGTGCGGTGCCCCCTGCCACCATATTCCTCGATAATACTGTAGCGGAGTTTAGGCGAAGCCCTGCTGCTGTAGTTCATCAAGATCGTCACCACGCCGTCGTGCTGACGAAACTCTTCCCCGACACTTTGCTGGATCGGAGTCCGGGGATCGTCATCGAGCTGAACGTGTGCTCGAACTTGGAGGTGCCGTAGTTTCGGTACTTGATCGGTTGGATCGAGAAGACGTACGACTACTTCCTCTACGTCGTGTCATCGCTTCCGCAGTTCTGAGTTGGGTACGTAGACAATACTCTCCCCTCGTTGCTATGCATCACATGATCCTGTGTGTGCGTAGGAAATTTTTTTGAAATTACTACGAAACCCAACAGTGGTATCAGAGCCTAGATTATTTATGTTGATGTTATATGCACGAGTAGAACACAAGTGAGTTGTGGACGATACAAGTCATACTGCCTACCAGCATGTCATACTTTGGTTCGGCGGTATTGTTGGACGAGACGATCCGGACCAACCTTACGCGTACGCTTACGCGAGACCGGTTCCCTCGACGTGCTTTGCACAGAGATGGCTTGCGGGCGACTGTCTCTCCAACTTTAGTTGAACCAAGTATGGCTACGCCCGGTCCTTGCGAAGGTTAAAACGGAGTCTATTTGACAAACTATCGTTGTGGTTTTGATGCGTAGGTGAGATTGGTTCTTACTTAAGCCCGTAGCAGCCACGTAAAACAAGCAACAACAAAGTAGAGGACGTCTAACTTGTTTTTGCAGGGCATGTTGTGATGTGATATGGTCAAAGCATGATGCTGAATTTTATTGTATGAGATGATCATGTTTTGTAACCGAGTTATCGGCAACTGGCAGGAGCCATATGGTTGTCGCTTTATTGTATGCAATGCAATCGCGATGTAATGCTTTACTTTATTACTAAACGGTAGTGATAGTCGTGGAAGCATAAGATTGGCGAGACGACAACGATGCTACGATGGAGATCAAGGTGTCGCGCCGGTGACGATGGTGATCATGACGGTGCTTCGGAGATGGAGATCACAAGCACAAGAAGATGATGACCATATCATATCACTTATATTGATTGCATGTGATGTTTATCTTTTTATGCATCTTATCTTGCTTTGATTGACGGTAGCATTATAAGATGATCTCTCACTAAATTATCAAGAAGTGTTCTCCCTGAGTATGCACCGTTGCCAAAGTTCGTCGTGCCCAGACACCACGTGATGATCGGGTGTGATAAGCTCTACGTCCATCTACAACGGGTGCAAGCCAGTTTTGCACACGCAGAATACTCAGGTTAAACTTGACGAGCCTAGCATATGCAGATATGGCCTCGGAACACGGAGACAGAAAGGTCGAGCGTGAATCATATAGTAGATATGATCAACATAACGATGTTCACCATTGAAAACTACTCCATCTCACGTGATGATCGGTCATGGTTTAGTTGATTTGGATCACGTAATCACTTAGAGGATTAGAGGGATGTCTATCTAAGTGGGAGTTCTTATATAATATGATTAATTGAACTTAAATTTATCATGAACTTAGTACCTGATAGTATCTTGCTTGTTTATGTTGATTGTAGATAGATGGCTCGTGTTGTTGTCCCGTTGAATTTTAATGCGTTCCTTGAGAAAGCAAAGTTGAAAGATGATGGTAGCAATTACACGGACTGGGTCCGTAACTTGAGGATTATCCTCATTGCTGCATAGAAAAATTACGTCCTGGAAGCACCGCTGGGTGCCAGGCTTGCTGCTGGAGCAACACCAGATGTTATGAACGTCTGGCAGAGCAAAGAGCTGATGACTACTCGATAGTTCAGTGTGCCATGCTTTACGGCTTAGAATTGGGACTTCAACGACGTTTTGAACATCATGGAGCATATGAGATGTTCCAGGAGTTGAAGTTAATATTTCAAGAAAATGCCCGAATTGAGAGATATGAAGTCTCCAATAAGTTCTATAGCTGCAAGATGGAGGAGAACAGTTCTGTCAGTGAGCATATACTCAAAATGTCTGGGTATAATAATCACTTGATTCAATTGGGAGTTAATCTTCCGGATGATTGCGTCATTGACAGAATTCTCCAATCACTGCCACCAAGCTACAAGAGCTTCGTGATGAACTATAATATGCAAGGGATGAACAAGACTATTCCCGAGCTCTTCGCAATGCTGAAAGCTGCGGAGGTAGAAATCAAGAAGGAGCATCAAGTGTTGATGGTTAACAAGACCACTAGTTTCAAGAAAAAGGGCAAAGGGAAGAAAAAGGGGAACTTCAAGAAGAACGGCAAGCAAGTTGCTGCTCAAGAGAAGAAACCCAAGTCTGGACCTAAGCCTGAAACTGAGTGCTTCTACTGCAAGCAGACTGGTCACTGGAAGCGGAACTGCCCCAAGTATTTGGCGGATAAGAAGGATGGCAAGGTGAACAAAGGTATATGTGATATACATGTTATTGATGTGTACCTTACTAGAGCTCGCAGTAGCACCTGGGTATTTGATACTGGTTCTGTTGCTAATATTTGCAACTCGAAACAGGGACTACGGAATGAGCGGGCACTGGCAAAGGACGAGGTGACGATGCGCGTGGGAAACGGTTCCAAAGTCGATGTGATCGCAGTCGGCACGCTACCTCTACATCTACCTTCGGGATTAATATTAGACCTAAATAATTGTTATTTGGTGCCAGCGTTGAGCATGAACATTATATCTGGATCTTGTTTAATGCGAGACGGTTATTCATTTAAATCAGAGAATAATGGTTGTTCTATTTATATGAGTAATATCTTCTATGGTCATGCACCCTTGAAGAGTGGTCTATTCTTATTGAATCTCGATAGTAGTAATACACATATTCATAATATTGAAGCCAAAAGATGCAGAGTTGATAATGAAAGTGCAACTTATTTGTGGCACTGTCGTTTAGGTCATATCGGTATAAAGCGCATGAAGAAACTCCATGTTGATGGACTTTTGGAACCACTTGATTATGAATCACTTGGTACTTGCGAACCGTGCCTCATGGGTAAGATGACTAAAACACCGTTCTCCGGTACTATGGAGAGAGCAACAGATTTGTTGGAAATCATACATACCGATGTATGTGGCCCGATGAATATTGAGGCTCGTGGCGGATATCGTTATTTTCTCACCTTCACAGATGATTTAAGCAGATATGGGTATATCTACTTAATGAAACATAAGTCTGAAACATTTGAAAAGTTCAAAGAATTTCAGAGTGAAGTTGAAAATCATCGTAACAAGAAAATAAAGTTTCTACGATCTGATCGTGGAGGAGAATATTTGAGTTACGAGTTTGGTGTACATTTGAAAAACTGTGGAATAGTTTCGCAACTCACGCCACCCGGAACACCACAGCGTAATGGTGTGTCCGAACATCGTAATCGTACTTTACTAGATATGGTGCGATCTATGATGTCTCTTACTGATTTACCGCTATCTTTTTGGGGATATGCTTTAGAGACGGCCGCATTCACGTTAAATAGGGCACCATCAAAATCCGTTGAGACGACGCCTTATGAACTGTGGTTTGGCAAGAAACCAAAGTTGTCGTTTCTTAAAGTTTGGGGCTGCGATGCTTATGTGAAAAAGCTTCAACCTGATAAAGCTCGAACCCAAATCGGAGAAATGTGTCTTCATAGGATACCCAAAGGAAACTGTTGGGTACACCTTCTATCACATATCCGAAGGCAAGACATTCGTTGCTAAGAATGGATCATTTCTAGAGAAGGAGTTTCTCTCGAAAGAAGTGAGTGGGAGGAAAGTAGAACTTGACGAGGTAACTGTACCTGCTCCCTTACTGGAAAGTAGTTCATCACAGAAAACTATTTCAGTGACACCTACACCAGTTAGTGAGGAAGCCAATGATAATGATCATGAAACTTCAGATCAAGATACTGCTGAACCTCGTAGATCAACCAGAGTAAGATCCGCACCAGAGTGGTACGGTAATCCTGTTCTGGAGGTCATGCTACTAGATCATGATGAACCTACGAACTATGAAGAAGCGATGGTGAGCCCAGATTCCGCAAAGTGGCTTGAAGCCATGAAATCTGAGATGGGATCCATGTATGAGAACAAAGTATGGACTTTGGTTGACTTGCCCGATGATCGGCAAGCAATTGAGAATAAATGGATCTTTAAGAAGAAGACTGACGCTGATGGTAATGTTACTGTCTACAAAGCTCGACTTGTCGCAAAAGGTTTTCGGCAAGTTCAAGGGATTGACTACGATGAGACCTTCTCACCCGTAGCGATGCTTAAGTCCGTCTGAATCATGTTAGCAATTGCCGCATTTTATGATTATGAAATTTGGCAAATGGATGTCAAAACTGCATTCCTGAATGGATTTCTGGAAGAAGAGTTGTATATGATGCAACCAGAAGGTTTTGTCAATCCAAAGGGAGCTAACAAAGTGTGCAAACTCCAGCGATCCATTTATGGACTGGTGCAAGCCTCTCGGAGTTGGAATAAACGTTTTGATAGTGTGATCAAAGCATTTGGTTTTATACAGACTTTCGGAGAAGCCTGTATTTACAAGAAAGTGAGTGGGAGCTCTGTAGCATTTCTGATATTATATGTGGATGACATATTACTGATTGGAAATGATATAGAATTTCTGGATAGCATAAAGGGATACTTGAATAAAAGTTTTTCAATGAAAGACCTCGGTGAAGCTGCTTACATATTAGGCATTAAGATCTATAGAGATAGATCAAGACGCTTAATTGGACTTTCACAAAGCACATACCTTGACAAGATTTTGAAGAAATTCAAAATGGATCAAGCAAAGAAAGGATTCTTGCCTGTATTACAAGGTGTGAAATTGAGTAAGACTCAATGCCCGACCACTGCAGAAGATAGAGAGAATATGAAAGATGTTCCCTATGCATCAGCCATAGGCTCTATCATGTATGCAATGCTGTGTACCAGACCTGATGTGTGCCTTGCTATAAGTTTAGCAGGGAGGTACCAAAGTAATCCAGGAGTGGATCACTGGACAGCGGTCAAGAACATCCTGAAATACCTGAAAAGGACTAAGGATATGTTTCTCGTATATGGAGGTGACAAAGAGCTCATCGTAAAAGGTTACGTTGATGCAAGCTTTGACACTGATCCAGACAATTCTAAATCACAAACCGGATACGTGTTTACATTAAACGGTGGAGCTGTCAGTTGGTGCAGTTCTAAACAAAGCGTCGTAGCGGGATCTACATGTGAAGCGGAATAACATAGCTGCTTCGGAAGTAGCAAATGAAGGAGTCTGGATGAAGGAGTTCATATCCGATCTAGGTGTCATACCTAGTGCATCGGGTCCAATGAAAATCTTTTGTGACAATACTGGTGCAATTGCCTTGGCAAAGGAATCCAGATTTCACAAAAGGACCAAACACATCAAGAGACGCTTCAATTCCATCCGGGATCTAGTCCAGGTGGGAGACATAGAGATTTGCAAGATACATACGGATCTGAATGTTGCAGACCCGTTGACTAAGCCTCTTCCACGAGCAAAACATGATCAGCACCAAGGCTCCATGGGTGTTAGAATCATTACAGTGTAATCTAGATTATTGACTCTAGTGCAAGTGGGAGACTGAAGGAAATATGCTCTAGAGGCAATAATAAAGTTATTATTTATTTCCTTATAATCATGATAAATGTTTATTATTCATGCTAGAATTGTATTTACCGGAAACATAATACATGTGTGAATACATAGACAAACAAAGTGTCACTAGTATGCCTCTACTTGACTAGCTCGTTAATCAAAGATGGTTATGTTTCCTAACCATGAAAAATGAGTTCTTATTTGATTAACGAGGTCACATCATTAGCAGAATGATCTGATTGACATGACCCATTCCATTAGCTTAGCACCCGATCGTTTAGTATGTTGCTATTGCTTTCTTCATGACTTATACATGTTCCTATGACTATGAGATTATGCAACTCCCGTTTACCGGAGGAACACTTTGGGTACTACCAAACGTCACAACGTAAATGGGTGACTATAAAGGAGTACTACAGGTGTCTCCAATGGTTGATGTTGGGTTGGCGTATTTCGAGATTAGGATTTGTCACTCCGATTGTCGGAGAGGTATCTCTGGGCCCTCTCGGTAATACACATCACATAAGCCTTGCAAGCATTACAACTAATATGTTAGTTGTGAGATGATGTATTACGGAACGAGTAAAGAGACTTGCCGGTAACGAGATTGAACTAGGTATTGGATACCGACGATCGAATCTCAGGCAAGTAACATACCGATGACAAAGGGAACAACGTATGTTGTTATGCGGTCTGACCGATAAAGATCTTCGTAGAATATGTAGGAGACAATATGGGCATCCAGGTCCCGCTATTGGTTATTGACCAGAGACGTGTCTCGGTCATGTCTACATTGTTCTCGAACCCGTAGGGTCCGCACGCTTAAGGTTACGATGACAGTTATATTATGAGTTTATGCATTTTGATGTACCGAAGGTTGTTCGGAGTCCCGGATATGATCACGGACATGACGAGGAGTCTCGAAATGGTCGAGACATAAAGATTGGTATATTGGAAGCCTATGTTTGGACATCGGAAGTGTTCCGGGTGAAATCGGGATTTTACCGGGTTACTGGGAGGTTACCGGAACCCCCCCGGGAACCATATGGGCCATCATGGGCCTTAGTGGAAAGGAGAAAGGGGCAGCCCAAGGGGGCTGCGCACCTCCCCCCTTCCCCTAGTCCTATTAGGACTAGGAGAGGTGGCCGGCCACCCCTCTCCCTCTTTCCCCCTTTGGGAATCCTAGTTGGAATAGGATTGGGGGGGGGGGGGAGTCCTACTCCCGGTAGGAGTAGGACTCCTCCTGCGCCTCTCCCTCTTGGCCGGCGCCCCCTCCCCCCTTGGATCCTTTATATACGGAGGCAGGGGCACCTCTAAACACACAAGTTGACAGAAGTTGATCCACGTGATCAATTCCTTAGCCGTGTACGGTGCCCCCTGCCACCATATTCCTCGATAATACTGTAGCGGAGTTTAGGCGAAGCCCTGCTGCTGTAGTTCATCAAGATCGTCACCACGCCGTCGTGCTGACGAAACTCTTCCCCGACACTTTGCTGGATCGGAGTCCGGGGATCGTCATCGAGCTGAACGTGTGCTCGAACTCGGAGGTGCCGTAGTTTCGGTACTTGATCGGTTGGATCGAGAAGACGTACGACTACTTCCTCTACGTCGTGTCATCGCTTCCGCAGTCGGTCTGCGTTGGGTACGTAGACAATACTCTCCCCTCGTTGCTATGCATCACATGATCCTGTGTGTGCGTAGGAATTTTTTTTGAAATTACTACGAAACCCAACAATACCTCCTAGATAAAAATATCTATGTCAACTTGATGGGCATAATTTGTCATAAACATGAAATGCAACAACTAGTTTTAAAAGAGAATATACCACATCCGAATCATAACAAGGACGAGGGCCGACGGGGACGGATATCAAAACCATGGCACTATGTATAACAAACAACGTACGGGTAAGATAATTATACGAGTAACTATATATCCAAATCACACAAACATCAATTTGGTAATGTAAAACATTCATGAACAAGAGCCTCGCCACAAGGTGGTGCCGGCGACAGGACGGTGCGGGCGATCGACGGTGGTTACGACGGAGATTTAGAAGGCACTAAGTAAACCACACCTGGCCCGTGACTCTATGTATGTATAACCTTCCTCCTTGGATGTGCATGAAGCGAAAGCTCATTATGATGTCAGTTCTCATCCAAGGCCCTAAGCAACCCGGCAACGACATTGATGTGTACCTAAGGCCATTAGTTGAAGAACTTTTACAGCTGTGGAATGGAAACGGTGTACGTGTGTGGGATGAGCACAGACAAGAGGAATTTAACCTGCACGCCTTGCTGTTTGTAACCATCAATGATTGGCCCGCTCTCAGTAAGCTTTCAGGACAGACAAACAAGGGATACCACGCATGCACGCACTGTTTAGCTGACATCGAAAGTATATACCTGGGAAGCTACAGGAAGAATGTGTACCTGGGCCATCGTCGATTTCTTCCGACCAACCATCAATGCCGAAAGAAAGGCAAGCATTTCAAAGGCGAGGCAGATCACCGGAAGAAGCCCGCCATGCGTACCGATGATCACGTACTTGCTATGGTCAATGATTTACACGTAATCTTTGAAAAGGGTCCCGGCGGACTAGCTGTTCCGAGTGACGCTGAGGGACACGCACCCATGTGGAAGAAGAAATCTATATTTTGGGACCTACCCTACTGGAAAGACCTAGAGGTCCGCTCTTCAATCAACGTGATGCACGTGACGAAGAACCTTTGCGTGAACCTACTAGGCTTCTTGGGCGTGTATGGGAAGACAAAAGATACAGCTGAGGCACGGGAGGACCTGCAATGTTTGCACGAAAAAGACGGCATGCCTCCAAAGCAGTATGAAGGTCCTGCCAGCTACGCTCTTACCTAAAAAGAGAAGGAAATCTTCTTTGAATGTCTGCTTAGTATTAAGGTCCCGACTGGCTTCTCATCGAATATAAAGGGAATAATAAATATGGCAGAGAAAAAGTTTCAGAACCTAAAGTCTCATGACTGCCACGTGATTATGACGCAACTGCTTCCGGTTGCATTGAGGGGGCTTCTACCGAAAAACGTCCGATTAGCCATTGTGAAGCTATGTGCATTCCTCAATGCAATCTCTTAGAAGGTGATCGATCCAGAAATCATACCAAGTCTAAGGAGTGATGTGGTGCAATGTCTTGTCAGTTTCGCGCTGGTGTTCCCACCATCCTTCTTCAATATCATGACGCATGTCCTAGTTTATCTAGTTGACGCGATTGTCATTCTGGGCCCCGTATTTCTACACAGTATGTACCCCTTTGGGAGGTTCATGGGAGTCATAAAGAAATATGTTCGTAACCGCGCTAGGCCAGAAGGAAGCATCTCCATGGGCCATCAAACAGAGGATGTCATTGGGTTTTGTGTTGACTTCATTCCTGCCCTTAGGAAGATAGGTCTCCCTAAATCGCGGTATGAGGGGAGACTGACTGGAAAAGGCATGCTTGTAGGGGAGACAATAATATACAGGGACGGATATTCTTGGTCTCAAGCACACTATACAGTTCTACAGAACTCTACCTTGGTGACCCCTTATGTCGATGAACACAAGAACAGTCTGCGCTCCAAACACCCGGAGCAGTGCGACGACTGGACTACATGTGAACACATCAGGACTTTCAGCAGTTGGTTGGAAACACGTCTCAGAGGTGAAAACACTGTTTGTGAGGAGTCGTACTCATTGTCCAGGGGACCATCTTCGACTATAATGATTTGGAAAGGATACGAGATAAATGGGAATACATTTTACACGATCGCCCAAGATCAAAAGAGCACCAACCAAAACAGTGGTGTCCGCTTTGATGCAGCCACCGAGAGGGGAAAGGACACATATTATGGTTACATAGTGGACATATGGGAACTTGACTATGGAGTAGATTTTAAGGTCCCTTTGTTTAAATCCAACTGGGTCAATCTGTCAGGAGGCGGGGTACAGGTAGACCCACAGTATGGAATGACAACAGTGGATCTGAACAATCTTGGGTACACTGACGAACCGTTCGTCCTAGCCAATGATGTGGCACAGGTTATCTATGTGAAGGACATGTCTACCAAACCGAGAAAAAGAAAAAAATAAGGAAGCAAATACATCATATGATGAGCCAAAGCGCCACATAGTTCTTTCAGGAAAAAGGGACATCGTGGAGTGGAGGGCAAGACAGACATGTCCGAAGATTATGAAAAGTTTCATGAAATTCCTCCCTTCAAAGTCAAGGCTGACCCCAAGCATCCTGATAAATGATGAAGATTATCCATGGTTACGGCGCAATAAGGAAAGGACACAAGCGAAGAAAAAGTGAAGACTTTGTCCACAACTATTATGATGATACCATGCCAACTTTCAACCTTTTCGTAGTTCATTTGAAATGCATATTGTAACAGACAAGTTTCCGTATGAAATCATGATACTTCGAAAGAGATTGTCGGTTTTGTACATGAAGTGCATCCAGTTTTTGCCGTAACCCACTCAACTTTCTTGCACATGCTATGTGGATGAAATGATGATACCATGCCAACTTCCAACCTTTTCAGAGTTCATTTGAAATGCTTCTCAATTTCAGGGTCTTATAGCTCAAAATAATCTGTAAATGCATGAAAAATAACAAATGAAGTCAGGAATGGTTGAAAATTGATGATGTGGCTTTGAATGGTGCATTTTGAACACACAAAAAGTCAGGAGTTCAAATAAGTTTAAAAAAATGATATCCCCGTGTAACAGATTAGTTTCCGTATGAAACCCTGATACTTCGAAAGAGATTGTCCATTTTGTACACGAAGTGTATTCAGTTTTCCCCATAACCCTCTCAACTTTTTAGCACATGCTATGTGGGTGAAATGATGATACCATGCCAACTTTCAACCTTTTCAGAGTTCATTTGAAATGCTTTTCAATTTCAAGGTCTTATAGCTCAGAAAAACTAGTAAATGCTTTATAAAACTCTAATAGCAAAAGGAATCAACTAAAAAGCTTTTATAAACCTCTAGTATTTTTTAAACTAAAATTATATAAAATTTATGCAACTAAAATTATCAAAGTATTTTCGGCTCAAAACATGAAAAATAGAAATAATTATCATAAAGAATTTTTTTTGTTAGAAACTTTAGTAGCAAAAAGAATTGTCATAAAGATTTTTTTGATAGAAACTAAAATAACAAAATCTGTTTTTCAATATAATGATAAAACACAGTAATATTAAATAGCAAGAAAAAGAATCACTCCAAATATATTTTTATAGTGAAGTTATTCACAAACTAGTGATTCACACAAATTTCAAAGAATTAAAATTTAAACTATTCAAATTTGGAAACTAATGGAGTAACAGAAAGATTTTAATTATTCTGAGCTAAAATAAAAAAGAATAAAAAATAAAGTAAAAATCAAAAGAAAATAAATAATTCACACCGCACCGTGCTGTGCGAGGCCTTTAGTCCCGGTTGGTGCCACCAACCGGGACTAAAGGGGTGCATTGGTCCCGGTTGGTGGCACAAACCGGTACCAATGCCCCCCCTTTAGTCCCGGTTGGTGGCACCAACCGGGACCAAAGGCCTCTGCTGAAAAGAGGCCTTTGGTCCCGGTTGGTGCCACCAACCGGGACTAAAGGTCGCATTAGTCCCGGTTTGTCTCACGAACCGGGACCAATGCGTCGTCTATATAACTGCCACTCGTCAAAATTTCGTTCAGTTCGTTCTTCCCCGCCCCGACGCCATCAGGCTGCCCGTCTCTGCCTCGCCGTCGCCGTCGTCGCCCCGCGCCGTCCCGCGTCGCCCCGACGCCGTCCCGTGCCGTCTTGACGCCGTCGCCGCCCCCCGCCCCGCGCGTTGTGCCCCGCGACGCTGTCGGCCCCTGCGTATGATCAAATTATGTATATGTTCATAGAATTTTAATGATTTTTTTGTTCATAGAATTTTCTTTGTCAATTTATGTATATGTTCATATTGTGTATGTATAGGAAAATTGTGTATGATCAAAGTCATTTATGAATATGTTCATATTTAGAAGAGAGGAAAAAGGAAAATAAGAAGAGAAAGTATTTAATATAATTAGTTAGAAAAATAATAGAACTATAGTTAAACTAGTTATTTTTTAGTAAGTACTACTTTATTTTATTTATAGTAAGTGTTTAATGTATAGTTGAACTAGCTAGTTGATTTAATAAACTAATTTATTTTACTATAGAAGTAGTTTATTTTTAGTAAGTACTACTTCATTTATTTATAGTAAGTACTTAGTAGTTGAACTAGTTGATTTAATTAATAAAACTACTTTATTTTACTATATATAGAATTAGTTGTGCTTATTGAATGCTCATATTGTAAAAGTACTCCTGCTTTGAATGCTAAAATTGAAGAGCACTCTGCAGAAATCTAGGAGCCCCCTTCATCATCCACGTCGTCGTGGGGGTAGCTTCTCCTTCATTCCCGTGTGCTAGACAATTTGGTGTAATAATGCACTCGGGAATGAAAGGAGGAGCTACCATCACCAATAGTCAACCCGTGATTAATAATAATGATCTAATTTGGGTTTTTTAGTACATATATTTAATTGTACAAGTTTAATATTTGAATTATGAATATAGGCTGGAAATGTCGTACTCGGACGACGAAAACCGCCCGGGGGAGTGCGACTGGTGCCACGACGACCGAGGTATGTGCGACAGGTTCCTTGAGCTGGACGAAGATCGACGCTTCAGCATTAGGCTCGAGGAGACCTTCGATGTTGAAACGGTATGCAACGACGATAATAGTTTTTTCGTAATTAAGCACGACTTCAACTATTTTAACCTGTATTTTTCATCTTCTCCAATTTGACTAGCTTATCCCATGATATGCAAGACGCTATGTCTTGGAGAGGATGAGTTTTAAAGACCATGAAAGTATGGAAACCAAAAAAATTCACCTAAGGACCCATCATGGTGTGGATTTTGAAGTAAAGTTGTACAATGCTGAGAGTGTAACCCATTTTGGTTGCAAAAATTAGGAAGCACTTTGCAAGATGTATGGTTTTGATGAGGGTATGCTTGTCACCATGGATCTTGGTGATCCTACAATCGAGCAAGACAATATGGACATTTGGGTCCTTGTGGATACACTTCCAATTCTTCCCCCATGTGAGCTTCTCAAACATAGTTATTAAGTAATTTATATTGTTTATTTCAAAATAGTTGACAGCTTATTTCCATTGATAGCTTATTTTCATTCTTCAAAGAATGTGTGGAAGATGGTAGACAAAACCCACTACACCGATGGCTCCGAATTAACTTATAAGGAGAAAAATCATCTGATCGCATTTTGTACTGATCTTGAGAATTATAATATCTACAATCAAACTCCTCAACATTATGGTCAATACGTGCCACTAGTGCACGTGTTGAACTACGGTAACTACCATGGAGATACCCTGGTAAGATTTTTTACTATGACGATATTCGTGCATCTTTTTGCATACTTCTAAAACTAGTACATCATTGCTAACTACGAAGTTATTACTATGTTTTTCAACAGATAACCTCGAATGATTGTGTGCCTCATCTGATGTATACGCACGGTCGCCTTGATGTTTTGAACATACAACCAGGTCGTTCTACGAATCTCAACTGTCCATACAGGATTTCTAAAAGAAGTGAAGACATGACAATCAAAGAATGGAAAAAATGTATGGACAGTCGTAAGGAGCTTCTTGGAAGTAAAAGAAAGCGAAGCGCAAGAATTGGAGACAGGATGATCTCCATTCTTCATAATGGAGAGTCAGGGTCTATATTGTTTTATGCTATTTTACCTTAAGGGTGTTTAGGTCCTACCTGATACTGATGATCATGTGCTGGTTGTGAAGAGGAAGCTGGTTGTGCTCTGTCTTGTGGTTCAGAGAAGATTACTATGTAGCATGTACTATTCCTCTATGTCTTCCTGCTAATTCTTCTCTCTATGTCAGTTAATAATTGATTATTTGTGTGCACAGATCAAAATAACAATAGCAAGGAAAACTTGGAATATGTGGGACCATGATTAAACTCGATCTGTTTATCTCCCTCTCAAGTCACGGTTTGGTTTGTACTTTTTTGGGGGAGCTAATGTTGACGTGTAGTGATTAATCATCCATTTGATTGAAAGTTCAGGTGGTCATGGGGATCTCTATGTGGCGGAAGATAGAGATTTGGTGCCTTTTTGTTGCAAATATTTCTAGCTTTCTAGGTAGGCAAGGAGTTCTTAACATGCTGCAGTATTCAGTTGTTGTATGTTATCTTAAGCTCACGCCAAATGCTGAATTATAGCAATGAATGTAAGTTTTATTCCATGTAGAGTACGTAGCAGATTCATAGGTCATAAGTTCACAATCTACCTACTTTGATGTTTGCTGTACAGAAGTCTCGTGACATCCATGTCGTTAGCATAACAACATCAGATATTACATACAGGATTTTGTTTTCCATTCTACGTACTTGTTAATAGAAAATACAGTGTTTTTTCATATCATCATTTACATGCATACTTTCAGTGCCATGGCATGTATTAATTGTGATGTAGGCCTTTATGTAATTCTGAAATAGGATTTTGAGAATTGACATGGCATGTATTAATTATGATGTAGGCCTTTATGTAATTCTGAAATAGGAATTTGAGAATTGACATGGCATGTATTAATTGCGATGTAGGCCTTTATGTATTTCTGAATTAGGAACTTGAGAATTGACGGCTTTACATAATATTCTTCCTAGGAAAATTGGCTCTCTTCGTCATGCCTAAGGTATATTATATGTGCGAGGCTGGAGCTAGGTTACTGATGCTACTGATTCGTTGGTGCATTATCTTTGACGATTTTCAAATCATTTATTTCAATTCATGATCGTATAAATCATTCTCAAGGCTGCAAATACATGGAATTTAGATTTGTTATGCTTAGAAACCTTGGAGACCTCTCGTACTTGGAAACCTTGGATACTACCATGACATATCTACTTTCTGAGACACATGGTGGAGCATACTATTTGTTAGGTGTTGAATGTTAACGTATCTACGTTGTTAGGCGTTAGAATCTAGAAAATTTCCAATACTAGAAGCACCTTACCAGTAGGCATTTCGTTCCAGTTTTCTAATGGATTATTGGATGACAGTCTTCTTGATTGTTTTGTTTTAGGTAAGTTCATGATCATACACATGAAAAATATGTGATGGATACATGGAGTTTTGTGGGCAACCTGAATTACTGTGCCTTTTTCAGCTCTTTTTTTGTTGGAACTAATATTCAGTGCTACCAGAGCCAAAGTATACTTATCAACAGATCAGCTTCTAAATCATTTGACCATTTTCAATGCTTTGTATGACGGTTCAGATAGATGATGACATCTGATTAATATTTTGTTGTTCTGGAGGTTTTGTCTATATGAAAAATATTGCTTTCTTGCAAATAAAGATTAGCACATTTGATGGTAAGTCAGACGTGCATTGCACGTGCAAGCTTACTAGTTTCAATAAATTGCACTGAAAATAACCCGAATCTAGATTCAGTTTCACTGGGAAAGCTGATTCCAAATAGTTATTGGGTTTCAGCTTTTGATTTTTTCCGTATGAGAATCTGCTGCCTAAAGCAGAAACAATCATCGTATGAATAAACCACGGGGTGGTTAACCAATACCTTGATGGCAGTGCATCTTAGGAAATTCCCTTTTGTTTGTGTACGCGTCATGAAATAGGTCGTGTAGCACGTCAGGGGTTCACAGACGACACATGACGACGAGAGCGGCTCCGGGCTCCGGCCGCCGGCCGTCGTGAAATTTCGAGCTTTTTGGACTACAATAGTGCAAATGGGCTGATCGAGCATGTGATGTTAACAATTCCATCCAAGTTTGCTCGTCAGATAGTTTATTGTGTCAGATGTCTTGAACTTGACCGCCAAGCTGCCTCCTTGGTCTCACATGAGATGATGAGATTCTTTAGTCCACTTGACCCAGGTTTGTGCGTCTGTTTCCTCTTGGTTTCCTTACTGAATATTTCCTCGAGTGGCGGGTCTATGCAGCATTGACGAGGTTGATTAGTATTACTCCCTCCGTTCACTTTTGTAAGTCATTTCAGACAACTGAAAATAGGCTACTTTGCACGCTGTCTGAAATTCTTCAGCGCCTTATAAAAGTGAACAGAGGGAGTAGTATATACTGTCACAAACATGATAAATATACCCCACTTCAACTGTTAATTAACACCCACCTTCTTCAGATTCAGAACCAGGGCGTGAGATTTCAAGCATGTTGCCAGCCATGGAGGAGCCCCCTATTGGGGGCAACAGCAGCACTGAGGAGACAGGAGGGCCAAAAGAGAGCTTGGTGGTGATTGAGGTTAAGAAGCAGCTGTACCTTGCCGGGCCTCTCATCGCTGGATGCCTGCTGCAGCATGTCGTGCAGATGATATCGGTCATGTTTGTCGGCCATCTCGGTGAGCTCTCTCTCTCGAGTGCCTCCATCGCCACCTCCTTTGCCAGTGTCACCGGCTTCAGCTTGTTGGTATATTTTATGTGAATTCATCACCTCTCCTACATATTTTGATCCTCATGAATGAATGAACAACTAACATCAACCTGAATATCTTCTCTTGTATCTGTTCGTAATCATCTTAGTCTGGCATGGCGAGCAGCTTGGACACATTGTGTGGGCAAGCCTTCGGGGCAAGACAGTACCATCTGCTCGGCATCTACAAGCAGAGGGCAATCCTCGTGCTCACTCTGGTGAGCGTTGTGGTTGCGGTGCTCTGGGCGTACACGGGACAGATCCTCCTGCTCTTCGGCCAGGACCCAGAGATTGCCATGGGGGCAGGGAGCTACATCCGGTGGATGATTCCATCACTATTCGCTTACGGATTGCTGCAGTGCTACGTCCGGTTCCTCCAGACGCAGAACATCGTCCTCCCGGTGATGGTGAGCGCAGGCGTCACGGCGCTGAGCCACGTGCTTGTGTGCTGGTTGCTGGTGTACAGGCTTGGGCTGGGCAACAAGGGCGCTGCCCTGGCCAATGGCATCTCGTACCTGGCCAATGTGTCAATCTTGGCTATCTACATCAGGGTCTCTCCATCCTGCAGGAGCACCTGGACAGGCCTCTCAAAGGAGGCGTTTCACGGCATCCTTAGCTTCGTGAAGCTTGCTTTGCCATCTGCGCTGATGATTTGGTGAGTTTTAGTTTGTGCCCCTTAGATTTGTAGGTAGATATTTATTTTTGCGCTCCATCTTCGACTGAATCTGATCCTACATGTACACAGTTTCATTAGTATTCATGATCCCCTCCGGTCTTGGGGCAGCCATAAGGTACGACTAAACAACTTTGCCATGCCTGTATTGCAACTTTATCGTAGAGTCATATCGTGTATCTTGTCATTGTAGCACCCGTGTTTCAAACGAGCTTGGTGCTGGGCGACCTGAAGCTGCCCGTCTGGCTACTCGTGTGATCATGGTTCTGAGCCTCGCGACGGGTGTGTCTGTAGGACTTCTTATGCTCTTGGTGTGCAATCTATGGGGGTACGCATACAGCAACGAGAATGAGGTGGTGGAATACATTGCGAGAATGATGCTGCTTCTTTCCGTGTCGATCATTTTTTACAATCTGCAATGTGTTATTTCAGGTAAATGCACCAAATAACTCGAATTTCAAGTACTTGCAGACTATTTCCTGAATTTCAACTCTAGTCTATCTATTGTATCTATCTTTTTTTTAGATGGACTCCAGTCTATCTTGTCTCGTACTTATCATTTCGATGAACGATATGTAGCAATTTTGGTGAACATTACTCTCAAGATACTGATTGCAGCGTGGGGTATACACTTGATATATTCCAGGTATTGTCAGGGGCTGTGGCTTGCAAAGGATTGGAGCTTGTGTCAATCTCAGTGCGTACTACCTTGTCGGCATTCCAGCGGCGCTATGCTTTGCCTTTGTCTTCCATCTCGGCGGAATGGTACTGATAATTTTACCATGCATACAGAAAGTTGCACTTTCACTTGTATTTGATTCTCATCTGAAGAAACCTCTGAAAACCAATGTGATGGTATGAACTCCAGGGGCTGTGGTTGGGAATAATGTGCGGGGTAGTTGTGCAGATGCTGTTGCTGCTGGCCATTACCATGCGCACCAACTGGGACAAAGAGGTGGGCAAAACCCAAACCTCTGCCATGCATACGCATTATTCCGTCATCTTGAATTATGGTAATGTGTGGCTCATCATCTTCCAATTTTTCCTCTGTAGGCTCTCAAAGCAAAGGACAGAGTTTTGAGTTCGTCCCTGCCTTAGACATGACGACATGAACATGGAACAAGATGCACAAATTCTCTTGGCCAGGACCGGGAACAGGACGATGGCTGGGCAAAGGAGATAAGGAACTCGTGAAGAATTAATTGGTCATCGCTTAGTCACCGGCATGGCGCTTCCTTGAAGGAGAAACGTCACGCGATGAATGATCTGTTTCGGTGATTTTTTGTTGAAGACGTGATGTTTTCACGGGCAAAGGCATCGCACTCAGTCGATACAGGAATGAATCAATAAAGTAAAAAAAGTGGTGTTTACTAGAAAATCCGCAGTATGGATGCAACATTTTCCTTCTGAGTACTAGATTATTATTTTCTTGATTATACAAAATATTAGGTTGTTTTGTCCCGGTGGAAGATGGCCGCCGTTGCCACCTTCCCACCAAAGCTTACCTCGACTCTACATCCATCCAAAAATAGTGTGTTGAGAGCATCTAAAGCATCTTCCTTATTGGCATGTGCCGTCGACGATAATGTTGCCTTGTGAGCGCTTGGTCTTTTCGTAGTAGATCACTCGGCACTGGACACGTTGCCGTGGTTGCTAAAAGAGTTGTAGTTGTGAGTTCTTCACGGTGAGAGACAAATTATGCACTGTTAAAATATAATCTTGCTTGCCGCGTAGGCAGAGTACTCAAAATATGAGGATGTCGGCAAGAGCATTGCTACAACAGTTAGCTGCAAAGTAAAATATCCAAAGTGCATGTCGGCAACCTTAGCTGCAAAGTAAGGAAGCAACGTGTCTCTCCAACAGAATGGTGCATGCATGTAGTACATGCAAGAAATCTCTACTCCTAATGTCTCAGTTGGTAGGTCGCGTTTCGGGTTTTATTTTCGTCCCACCTCATCCGGTCTTTTTTGGTACTTCGTTAGTACTTCCTCCCACCTCCCTCCCAGCAGCGAAAAACCAAGAAAAACCCCGCGATCGAGTCTGGCACCCGCCCAACCTCCCGTCCTGGAAGAAAACCTACGAAAAAAACCTACGAAAAAAACCAGAACTCGCACGTACTAGCGAGACTGCCCTCTCGATCCCCTCGACCTACGATCTGTGACTGCAGACGCACCAGATCGCCGCCGCGGACCTCGCAGAGAAGACGCGGACGAGATCCCAAGCCGCTGCTCCTCCTCTCCCGGGATGCAGCCGCCGCCGCCGAACCAGGGAGACGCCGGCGACCGTCGCCGCCGTCGTGGATCACCAGGACGCCGTCGCCGCCTGCACCGCGACCACCGTGCCTCGGATACGTCGCTGCGAGGCGGATCCCTGGGAGCGGGAGGAGGTAGGGGTCAGCCGCGTCGACAGCGGCGAGGTGGAGCCCTGGGGCTGGGAGTGGGTATGGGAGGAGGTGGGGGGCAGCTGCGAGCGCAACAGGGTGAGGGGCGTCGATGAGATGCTCCTGGTGCCTCCCTCCGAGTGGGAGGGGGAGAGGGGCGTCAGCGGCGAGCCGGACGGGGCGAGGGGCGTCAGCGACGAGCCGGACGGGGCGAGGGGCGTCGATGAGATGCCCCCGGCGCTTCCCTCCGGGCGGGAGGAGGAGAGGGGCGTCGGCGACGAGGCGAGTGTCGGCGGCGAGATGGTCTCTGACGGGCGTGATGAGGCGGGGCAGCTTAGGCGTGAAGCGTGCGTTCGTGGAGGTATTCGCCAGGGCGCTCTTCTATCCGACGGTGATGCTCAACTACGGCCGTAGCTTGATCGAGCCCGAGTTCCACTGGTGGGATCGCATCAACAAGGTCAGTTCACGTCTGTATTCTTCTTCTTCATTCACGGGGAGAATTTTGCGAGAGAATAGCAAGGGAAGGTACCGGATCATGAAATGGAACTGTTCTGTTTTCCGGAACACAAGTAGTGAGCACGTTCGCAGAAATCGTCATTGCTACTAATTACAGCAGTAATTACATCGACATGGCTACGGTTAACTCCATTTGAACTTATCTGGGTCCAAGACATATTGAGCACTTGAGCAGTACCTTGCCGAATACATTCATTACCTAGACATACTCAGTTAATTCACTTTGGTTTGTTAGAAACCTTTGTTTGTTGAATCTGTATTGATATTTACTGTATTTTCAGCTGTATGGATGTTGCTGTTTGAGGAATACTGAATGCTGTTCATCTGTATACATTGGACTAATTTTAATTTGTATCGATCCAGGATATTTGGATAGGGGCGGTTCCTCACCAACCAATGTCATAATTTATCACGTCCGCAAATGATTTTTGGACTGTAGTTTGGATTGTTCTGCCGAGCGTATAACAACGCATGCTATCTATCAAAGCTTCGACTCATTTGTTTTGCTGCTCCGGAATATTGAGACGAGAAGAATGGCCTTGATGCTGGAGGTACAAAGAGGCACAAATAAACTTTCACTCATTACACTAGCACTGTTTTACCATTGACGGAGCATTGTGAATATGTTAACAGACTACTTGGGTGTTCTGATATCGAAATATGTACATAATATAAGTATATACCATGACATGCACTGCTGCTTCTAATTAGATACAATAGCTTCTCTCTTTTTTATTGTACAGCTGAGATCTTCATTACATTACAACCTTATGTTTTGCTTATTTGTTTACTGAAATTGGTGCTCTGTCTCTAGGTTAATGGATCACCCTGGGAACGATTTTGAGGGCATTATGCCAGCTACTTTGATGGCAATGGATTATGGAATGGCAAACTAACAGGGCACATCGCACAACTGGTATAAATGTGTTGATATGTTGCATTTCAAGGCAGTTTCACTCATAAATACTACAAAGGTTTACAAAATGTTCACACAGTATTTGGTTCATATCACCATTGTTTCATGTTCGATTGACTGGTGCGGTTCTCTTACATAGTTTGAACCATTTAGCATTTGGGACCACGAGGATTCCGATTGGGAGAACGACGTCGTCCATAGATTAATGGTGAGACTTTGGTGCTTTGATTAATTTCCAGGACCATTGTTTCCTGTCCAGTGATGCAATCTGAAAATCATGCAAAAATTTGTCATGTTTGGGCATTGTCAGTATGGGAACACCGGGCCAACCCACTTTACAGGACAGGAGGGTTGACCGCTGGGCGATGCGCTGCACGAGTAGGCCAGGAGGAACAAGAGTAGAAGAGGACTGTAGCCTGTAGGTGAGAGAAGATGATGCCATTGCCATCTTGACTGAAGGTTGGGCATCTAAAGATGCTTGGCAACCAGAACTCTGAAGGTATATGGTGTGATATTTACTAAAATTATATTGACCAAGCACAACATATCCAATCATCTGGAACCTGTCCTCTTCTTTTCTGGAACTAGCGGAAACCACCGTTCTTTGACTGATTGTTACAGAGTTTATCTGGTTTTGAAAATTAATATTCTCTGAATTTTTTTGCTAGCTAAACACCACTTGAAGGTACCTGGAAATACACTACTTGCTGAAGCTGCACATCCTACGCCTCGGGAGGAGGCCAAATGCATATTCCGATCATGTGATCTAAATACTAAAGCTTCCTTGCTGGATCTAAGGTTTAATTTCTCTGCCCCAATGCTGGTTCTTAGGGTAATACAAGTTCTACTCCATATTTTTGATGCCCTCCACATAAATCCATCACTCTCTTGTTGCCTTGAAGCATACTTCCGTAGCAGCCGGAGCTGAACATTTAGAGAGATCATACTGTAGCAAGCTTGCTTTCCAGGGACCTGGTGTTTCTGCAAACCCAACGATAGGCGTGTTTGAAAAAAAAGGTCAGTTCGTGTTGCAATTTCATGAAAACTTGCTTATGCGGTGTTATTGCACTGGTACAAAAAATGTCATGGTCTTTTTCTTCCTGTTTAAATCGCCACCTACCTATGAATTACGACTCTGGGCATGGCAGAATGTCACCATAATTTTTGTTCAGCAACTAGATTTCATCCCAAGACGTGCCATCTCTCTAATTTGACTCTGAGCATGTAATACAGTTAGTTAATCATGTGGGTTGGTCTTGTGTCTTCCAGCTGCAATTGAATTAGTCTAAGCAATTGAGGTCCTACTAATTAATTAAGCTGGCTATTTGCTTGCTTCTTGTACCTACGGCATGCTCTCTGATTTTTTTTATCGCAGTATGCAAGCTTCTAAGCGCCGGATTGATGTCGTACTAACAAATTAAGGTGGTTGATTACTTGCTTTTTTCCCCTCAGTATTGCAAGCTTTACTGTGAATTAAAAGGAATTAAAAGGATGAAGCCAGTATGCCTACATTTGATTCACTGATGTTCAAATTAACTGCAGTAGCTATTTTTCCTACAACTTCATTGAAAGTTCCTTTGCCGTATCTAATTATCTAAAGTTTTCCTTGTACCATTTTCCATGAGATTATTGTAATTGGGAATACCAGTGCTTGTTTGAATCATTTAGTTAATTAATTTTGTAGATAAAACTTGTATTTGTATGTTTTAGAATTACTATTATCCTGGTAAAATGACCACAAGTGAAAGGGTTGTAAAGATTAATTATTCTTTGTGAAAGCATTATTGGTCTAATTAATAGATGTACATGCATCAATAATGTTGTTGAGCTTTAGTTGATTCTATAGTGTCGTACTATTCGCAAAGTTCTATTTTGAGAAAAAATAGCAAATTCAATATTGTGGCAGCTAAATGGTGCGCCCGCTGTAGCAAGTGAGTGCCCATCGAAATCACCCTGAGCATATTTGCGCTGATTTTCATGATTGCTCTTCTGCCAGCAACAATGTTCCTCGCACTTCGACCACACAACTGTATGTTCATGTTCCAGAGTCCTTATTCATAGTTAATTTCAATCACAAAGTGACAAATGCCAGTCTATTAGTTAACATGTATATCTCCGTTTCTTCTAAGTTTCAATCAACCTACTCTGAAGTTGTTCCTAAGACAGTGCCTCAAGCAAAGGGAATGAGCCTCAGTTAGTGTATCTAGCGAGTTCGCGATCCTTTGTTGGGATAAACATTTGTGCAAGAGCAAGTCTCGTCACTGTTGGTTGTTAGTACTGTTGCTTGATAATTCTAATTTTTACTTCAGTTCATAAGGCAATGTAGTTATGCTTGACGCACGATATGAAGACTGCCATTTTGCCTTTTGACCTTGGTTTCTTCCTCCAGTAAGTAAATGCACATAGTTCTTTTCTAAATTAGAGCATATGACTTGTTGATCGATCTCTGAGCTTAGTAATAATATTAAGCCTTAATCCGTTTATTGTGCAGACAAGATGAGAAAGAAATGCTACCCAAGAATATGTACTTTATAAACATTTCAACTGTAATCTGGAATAAAATTAAATAAATAAGGAAACAGTATATTCATATATCTTTTTTGTACTTTGATGGTTTCACACCACAAGTTCCTAGATGGTAATTGTGCTGCATATGTCTGCTCTCTTACTTTGTTTTTCTGAACAGGTAGGTTCCGGAAGATGTCATGAAGAATTTCTTTGAGAGAATTTGCGTGAGGTGTGCCTAAATGATTTTTATCTTCTGAACATATTCTTGTATGACGAACTGAATTCATTTTCTCAAAACGTTGGTACTTTTCCTTTTTCATTTATGTTGCTCGACTGAGTCTCTCTCGGATCATGTAAACTCCACATGCTAGCTGATCTGTAGCAGTGCGGAAGGTGAGCTTGGCTGCCGGCAGCAGCTCCTTTGGCTGATCTGCAGCGATGCAGAAGTTGGGTTGGAAAAAAGCACGACCGGCTGCTCTGAAGTGGGTCGTAGGGAGAGCTTCGTAAGAGATAGGGAGGGAGCTCTATTGGCCCGTGCATGACATCCAACCCAATGGCATCATGCCCTGGTAAGCTTCTTATCTGTTCCAATTCTTGCACTTGGTCTTTTTCTTTCTAACCCTGAAAATAGAGTTTGCCTTGATTCCTAATCATGCTTTAAAAGCTGATATCCACCTTGTTTATCTTGCTACTGGTGGTAATGTGTGCAAGTATGATTTTGTGATAATGTGAGATGTTGTGTGCCTTCTTTATTCATGGTACGAGTACTCTAACCTGGCTCGTATGATAATGTATCCCTGCTACAGAGCACAAACGGCTGAAGGAAATATGCTGTAGAGGCAATAATAAAGTTATTATTTATTTCCTTATATATCATGATAAATGTTTATTATTCATGCTAGAATTGTATTAACCGGAAACATAATACATGTGTGAATACATAGACAAACATAGTGTCACTAGTATGCCTCTACTTGACTAGCTCGTTGAATCAAAGATGGTTAAGTTTTCTAGCCATAGACATGAGTTGTCATTTGATTAATGGGATCACATCATTAGGAGAATGATGTGATTGACTTGACCCATTCCGTTAACTTAGCACTTGATCGTTTAGTATGTTGCTATTACTTTCTTCATGACTTATACAAAATTCCTACAATTATGAGATTGTGCAACTCCCGTTTACCGGAGGAACATTTTGTGTGCTACCAAACGTCACAACGTAACTGGGTGATTATAAAGGTGCTCTACAGGTGTCTCCAAAGGTACATGTTGAGTTGGCATAATTCGAGATTAGGTTTTGTCACTCCGATTGTCGAAGAGGTATCTCTGGGCCCTCTCGGCAATACTTATCACTTAAGCCTTGCAAGCATTGTAACTAATGAGTTAGTTACGAAATGATGTATTACGGAACGAGTAAAGAGACTTGTCGGCAACGAGATTGAACTAGGTGTTGGATACCGACGATCGAATCTCGGGCAAGTAACATACCGATGACAAAAGGAACAACGTATGTTGTTATGCGGTTTGACCGATAAAGATCTTCGTAGAATATGTAGGAGCCAATATGAACATCCAGATTCCACTATTGGTTATTGGCCGGAAACAGTTCTAGGTCATGTCTACATATTTCTCGAACCCGTAGGGTCCGCACGCTTAACGTTACGATGACAGTTATATTATGAGTTTTGATGTACCGAAGGAGTTTGGAGTCCCTGATGAGATCGGGGACATGATGAGGAGTCTCGAAATGGTCGAGACGTAAAGATCGATATATTGGACGACTATATTCGGGCTTCGGAAAGTTTCCGAGTGATTCGGGTATTTCTTGGAGTACCGGAGAGTTACGGGAATTCGCCGGGAGAAGTATTGGGCCTTATTGGGCCATACGGGGAAGAGAGAGGGGCTGCCTAGGGCAGGCCGCGCGCCCCCCCAAGGCCTAGTCCGAATTGGACTAGGGGGAGGGGCCGCAACCCTCCTTCCTTCCCTTCTCTCTTCCCTTTCCTTCTCTCTTACTCCTACTACATGGAAGGTCTCCTAGTTGGACTAGGAAAGGAGGGAGTCTTACTCCCGGTGGGAGTGAGTAGGACTCCTCCCTGGTGCGCCCTCCCTTGGCCGGCCGCCCCCTCCCCCTTGCTCCTTTATATACGGGGTAGGGGGGCACCCCATGACACACAAGTTAATCTACGGATCGTTCCTTATCCGTGTGCGGTGCCCCCTCCACCATATTCCACCTCGGTCATATCATCGCGGAGTTTAGGCGAAGCCCTACGTCGGTAGAGCATCATCATCGTCACCACGCCGTCGTGCTGACGGAACTCATCCCTGACACTTTGCTGGATCGGAGTCCGGGGATCGTCATCGAGCTGAACGTGTGCTGAACTCGGAGGTGCCGTACATTCGGTACTTGGATCGGTCGGATCGTGAAGACGTACGACTACATTAACCGCGTTGTCATAACGCTTTCGCTTACGGTCTACGAGGGTACGTGGACAACACTCTCCCCTTTCGTTGCTATGCCATCACCATGATCTTGCGTGTGCGTAGGGAATTTTTGAAATTACTACGTTCCCCAACAGTGGCATCAGAGCCTAGGTTTTATGCGTTGATGTTATATGCACGAGTAGAACACAAGTGAGTTGTAGGCGATACAAGTCATACTGCTTACCAACATGTCATACTTTGGTTCGGCGGTATTGTTGGATGAAGCGGCCCGGACCGACATTACGCGTACGCTTACGCGAGACTGGTTCTACCAACGTGTTTTGCACACAGGTGGCTGGCGGGTGTCAATTTCTCCAACTTTAGTTGAACCGAGTGTGGCTACGCCCGGTCCTTGCGAAGGTTAAAACAACACTAACTTGATGAACTATCGTTGTGGTTATGATGCGTAGGTAAGAACGGTTCTTGCTAAGCCCGTAGCAGCCACGTAAAACTTGCAACAACAAAGTAGAGGACATCTAACTTGTTTTTGCAGGGCATGTTGTGATATGATATGGTCAAGACGTGATGCTATATTTTATTGTATGAGATGATCATGTTTTGTAACCGAGTTATCGGTAACTGGCAGGAGCCATATAGTTGTCGCTTTATTGTATGAAATGCAAACGCCCTGTAATTGCTTTACTTTATCCCTAAGTGGTAGCGATAGTCGTAAAAGCAATAGTTGGCGAGACGACAACAATGCTACGATGGAGATCAAGGTGTCGCGCCGGTGACGATGGTGATCATGACGGTGCTCTGGAGATGGAGATCACAAGCACAAGATGATGATGGCCATATCATATCACTTATATTGATTGCATGTGATGTTTATCCTTTATGCATTTTATCTTGCTTTGATTGACGGTAGCATTTTAAGATGATCTCTCACTAATTATCAAGAAGTGTTCTCCCTGAGTATGCACCGTTGCCAAAGTTCGTCGTGCCCAGACACCACGTGATGATCGGGTGTGATAAGCTCTACGTCCATCTACAACGGGTGCAAGCCAGTTTTGCACACGCAGAATACTCAGGTTAAACTTGACGAGCCTAGCATATGCAGATATGGCCTCGGAACACGGAGACCGAAAGGTCGAGCGTGAATCATATAGTAGATATGATCAATATAGTGATGTTCACCATTGAAAACTACTCCATCTCACGTGATGATCGGTTATGGTTTAGTTGATTTGGATCACGTGATCACTTAGAAGATTAGAGGGATGTCTTTCTAAGTGGGAGTTCTTAAGTAATATGATTAATTGAACTTTAATTTATCATGAACTTAGTCCTGGTAGTATTTTGCAAATTATGTTGTAGATCAATAGCTTGCGTTGTTGCTTTCATATGTTTATTTTTATATGTGTTCCTAGAGAAAACTATGTTGAAAGATGTTAGTAGCAATGATGTGGATTGGATCCGTGATCTGAGGTTTATCCTCATTGCTGCACAAAAGAATTATGTTCTTGATGCACCGCTAGGTGACAGACCTATTGCAGGATCAGATGCAGACGTTATGAACGTTTGGCTAGCTCAATATGATGACTACTTGATAGTTTAGTGCACCATGATTAACGACTTAGAATCGGGACTTCAAAAACGTTTTGAACGTCATGGACCATATGAGATGTTCCAGGAGTTGAAGTTAATATTTCAAGCAAATACCCGAGTTGAGAGATATGAAGTCTCCAACAAGTTCTATAGCTAAAAGATGGAGGAGAATCGCTCAACTAGTGAGCATGTGCTCAGATTGTCTGGATACTACAATCGCTTGAATCAAGTGGGAGTTAATCTTCCAGATAAGATATTGATTGACAGAATTCTCTAGTCACCATCACCAAGTTAGTAGAACTTCGTGATGAACTATAGTATGCAAGGGATGACGGAAACGATTCCCAAGCTCTTCGTGATACTGAAATCGATGAAGGTAGAAATCAAGAAAAGCATCAAGTGTTGATGGTTGACAAGACCACTAGTTTCAAAAAAAGGGCAAATGGAAGAAGTGGAACTTCAAGAAGAACGGCAAGCAAGTTGCTGCTCAAGTGAAGAAGCCCAAGTCTGGTCCTAAGCTTGAGACTAAGTGCTTCTACTGCAGAGGGACTAGTCACTGGAAGTGGAACTGCCCCAAGTATTTGGCGGATAAGAAGGATGGCAAAAGTGAACAAAGGTATATTGGATATACATGTTATTGATGTGTATTTTACTAAGTGTTTATAGCAACCCCTCGGCATTTTGATACTGGTTCAGTTGCTAAGAGTAGTAACTCGAAACGGGAGTTGCAGAATAAACAGAAAATAGTAAAAAGGCGAGGTGACGATGTGTGTTGGAAGTAGTTCCAAGATTGATATGATCATCATCGCACACTCCCTATACTTTCGGGATTAGTGTTGAAACTAAATAAGTGTTATTTTGTGTTTGCGTTGAGCATGAATATGATTTGATCATGTTTATTGCAATACGGTTATTCATTTAAGTAAGAGAATAAATTGTTTTTCTGTTTACATGAATAAAACCTTATATGGTTACACACCCAATGAAAATGGTTCGTTGGATCTCGATCGTAGTGATACACATATTCATAATATTGAAACCAAAAGATGCAAAGTTAATAATGATAGTGCAACTTATTTGTGGCACTGCAGTTTAGGTCATATTGGTGTAAAGCGCATGAAGAAATTCCATGCTGATGGGATTTTGGAATCACTTGATTATGAATCACTTGATGCTTGCGAACCATGCCTTATGGGCAAGATGACTAAAGACTCCATTCTCCGGAACAATAGAGCGAGCAACTGACTTATTGGAAATAATACATACTGATATATGCGATCCGATGAGTGTTGAGGCTCGCGGCAAGTATCATTATTTTTTGACCTTCACAGATGATTTGAGCAGATATGGGTATATGTACTTAATGAAACATAAGTTTGAAACGTTTGAAAAGTTCAAAAAATTTCAGAGTGAAGTTGAAAATCATCGTAACAAGAAAATAAAATTTCTACGATCTGATCGTGGAGGAGAATATTTGAGTTACGAGTTTGGTCTACATTTGAAACAATGCGGAATAGTTTCGCAACTCACACCACCCGGAACACCACAGCGTAATGGTGTGTCCGAACATCATAACCGTACTTTATTGGATATTGTACAATCTATGATGTTTCTTACCGATTTACCACTATCATTTTGGGGTCATGCATTAAAGACAGCTGCATTCACGTTAAAAAGGGGCACCACCTAAGTCCGTTGAGACGACACAATATGAACTATGGTTTGGCAAGAAACCAAAGTTGTCGTTTCTTAAAGTTTGGGGTTGCGATGCTTATGTGAAAAAGTTTCATCCTGATAAGCTCAAACCCAAATCGGAGAAATGTGTCTTCATAGGATACCCAAAGGAGAAAGTTGGGTACACCTTCTATCACAGATCCGAAGGCAAGACATTCGTTGCTAAGAATGGATCCTTCTAGAGAAGGAGTTTCTCTCGAAAGAAGTGAGCGGGAAGAAAGTAAAACTTGATAAGGTAATTGTACCTTCTCCCTTATTGGAAAGTAGTTCATCACAGAAATCTGTTCCTGTGACTACTACACCAATTAGTGAGGAAGCTAATGATGACGATCATGTAACTTTAGATCAAGTTACTACTGAATCTCGTAGGTAAACCAGAGTAAGATCCACACCAGAGTGGTACGGCAATCCTGTTCTGGAAGTCATGCTACTAGATCATGATGAACCTATGAACTATGAAGAAGCGATGGTGAGCCCAGATTCCGCAAAATGGCTTGAGGCCATGAAATCTGAGATGGGATCCATGTATGAGAACAAAGTATGGACTTTGGTTGACTTGCCCGATGATCGGCAGACCATTGAGATTAAATGGTTTTTTAAGAGGAAGACAGACGCTGATAGTAGTGTTACTATCTACAAAGCTAGACTTGTCGAAAAAGGTTTTTGACAAAGTTCAAGGTGTTGACTACGATGAGATTTTCTCACTCGTATCGATGCTTAAAGTCTGTCCGAATCATGTTAGCAATTGCCGCATTTTATGAAATCTGGCAAATGGATAACAAAACTGCAATCCTTAATGGATTTATTAAAAAAAGAGTTGTATATGATGCAGCCAGAAGGTTTTGTCAATCCTAAAGGTGTTAACAAAATGTACAAGCTCCAGCGATCCATCTATGGACTGGTGCAAGCATCTCGAAGTTGAAATATATGCTTTGATGAGTTGATCAAAGCATATAGTTTTATACAGACTTGCGGTGAAGCCTGTATTTACAAGAAAGTGAGTGGGAGCACTACAACATTTCTGATAAGTATATGTCAATGACATATTGTTGATCAGAAATAATGTAGAATTATTCTGCAAAGCATAAAGGAATGTTTAAAAGGAGTTTTTTCAAAGAAAGACCTCGGAGAAGCTGCTTACATATTGAGCATCAAGATCTATAGAGATAGATCAAGACGCTTGATAAGTTTTTCAATAAGTACAAACCTTGACAAGATTTTTGAAGTAGCTCAAAATGGAACAGTCAAAGAACGAGTTCTTGCCTGTGTTACAAGGTGTGAAATTGAGTAAGACTCAAAACTCGACCACGGCAGAAGATAGAAAGAGAATGAAAGTCATTCCCTAAGCCTCAGCCATAGGTTCTATAAAGTATGTCATGCTGTATACCAGATCTATTGTATACCCTACACTGTGTTAAGCAAGGGAGTACAATAGTGATCTAAGAGTAGATCACTGGACAGCGGTCAAAATTATCCTTAGTGGAATAAGGAAATATTTCTCGATTATGGAGGTGACAAAAGGTTCGTGTAAAAAGTTACGTCGATGCAAGTTTTGACACAGATCTGGATGACTCTAAGTCTCGATCTAGATACATATTGAAAGTAGGAGCAATTAGCTAGAGTAGCTCTGTGCAGAGCATTGTAGACATAGAATTCGCAAAATACTTACGGATCTGTATGTGACAGACCCGTTGACTAAAATTATCTCACAAGCAAACCATGATCACACCTTAGTACTCTTTGGGTGTTAATCACATAAGCGATGTGAACTAGATTACTGACTCTAGTAAACCCTTTGGGTGTAGGTCACATGACGATGTGAACTATGGGTGTTCATCACATGGTGATGTGAACTATTAGTGTTGAATCACATGGCGATGTGAAGTAGATTATTGACTCTAGTGCAAGTGGGAGACTGAAGGAAATATGCCCTAGAGGCAATAATAAAGTTATTATTTATTTCCTTATATATCATGATAAATGTTTATTATTCATGCTAGAATTGTATTAACCGGAAACATAATACATGTGTGAATACATAGACAAACATAGTGTCACTAGTATGCCTCTACTTGACTAGCTCGTTGAATCAAAGATGGTTAAGTTTCCTAGCCATAGACATGAGTTGTCATTTGATTAATGGGATCACATCATTAGGAGAATGATGTGATTGACTTGACCCATTCCGTTAACTTAGCACTTGATCGTTTAGTATGTTGCTATTGCTTTCTTCATGACTTATACAAAATTCCTACAATTATGAGATTGTGCAACTCCCGTTTACCGGAGGAACATTTTGTGTGCTACCAAACGTCACAACGTAACTGGGTGATTATAAAGGTGCTCTACAGGTGTCTCCAAAGGTACATGTTGAGTTGGCATAATTCGAGATTAGGTTTTGTCACTCCGATTGTCGAAGAGGTATCTCTGGGCCCTCTCGGCAATACTCATCACTTAAGCCTTGCAAGCATTGTAACTAATGAGTTAGTTACGAAATGATGTATTATGGAACGAGTAAAGAGACTTGTCGGTAACGAGATTGAACTAGGTATTGGATACCGACGATCGAATCTCGGGCAAGTAACATACCGATGACAAAAGGAACAACGTATGTTGTTATGCGGTTTGACCGATAAAGATCTTCGTAGAATATGTAGGAGCCAATATGAACATCCAGATTCCACTATTGGTTATTGACCGGAAAACAGTTCTAGGTCATGTCTACATAGTTCTCGAACCCGTAGGGTCCGCACGCTTAACGTTACGATGACAGTTATATTATGAGTTTATGAGTTTTGATGTACCGAAGGAGTTCAGAGTCCCTGATGAGATCGGGGACATGGCGAGGAGTCTCGAAATGGTCGAGACGTAAAGATCGATATATTGGACGACTATATTCGGGCTTCGGAAAGGTTCCGAGTGATTCGGGTATTTTTCGGAGTACCGGAGAGTTACGGGAATTCGCCGGGAGAAGTATTGGGCATTATTGGGCCATACGGGAAAGAGAGAGGGGCTGCCTAGGGCAGGCCGCACGCCCCCCAAGGCCTAGTACGAATTGGACTAGGGGGAGGGGCTGCACCCCCTCCTTCCTTCCCTTCTCTCCCTTTCCTTCTCTCCTACTCCTACTACATGGAAGGTCTCCTAGTTGGACTAGGTCACCGGGAGTAGGACTCCTCCCTGGCGCGCCCTCCCTTGGCCGGCCGCCCCCTTCCCCTTGCTCCTTTATATACGGGGGCAGGGGCACCCCATGACACACAAGTTGATCTACGGATCGTTCCTTAGCCGTGTGCGGTGCCCCCCTCCACCATATTCCACCTCGGTCATATCATCGCGGAGTTTAGGCGAAGCTCTGCGCTGGTAGAGCATCATCATTGTCACCACGCCGTCGTGCTGACGGAACTCATCCCCGACACTTTGCTGGATCGGAGTCCAGGGATCGTCATCGAGCTGAACGTGTGCTGAACTCGGAGGTGCCGTACGTTCGGTACTTGGATCGGTCGGATCGTGAAGACGTACGACTACATCAACCGCGTTGTCATAACGCTTCCGCTTACGGTCTACGAGGGTACGTGGACAACACTCTCCCCTCTTGTTGCTATGCCATCACCATGATCTTGCGTGTGCGTAGGGAATTTTTGAAATTACCATGTTCCCCAACAACGACGTGTTTTTAATTATATTTTAGTTGACATGGATTTCATTTATCTTGTGAATTGTATAGGCAGATCATGAATTTTAATGATTGATTGATTTTCATGGTCACAAGTAGGCATGGTTGCATGGCCACGGGGAGAATGGAGCAAGTAGCGTGTGAGGAGTTTAAGAAATGGGGACAAGGGATAGTTTAGTTAATTAAGTCTATGTTAGTTTCAAGTTTTATCCTTGTTGCGGTAAAAAATTAAGGTTGGATTAACCACCATGTACATCTTTAATTACTTTTAAATAAGAAATATAATCAAAATATTCTGTTGAAATCATAAAATTTATATAATTTGTACAAGTACATGAAGGTGGAACAGGAGGAAGAGTGGGAGAAGATTAGGCCCCGTTTGGTAACAAAGTATTTTCTATGTATTCCCATAATACTGCAGTTTTTTATAATACTGTAGTTTTTATTACAAAGGGTTGTTTGGCTGTCTCTAAAAATTGTAATTTTAATACTGCAGTTTTTGGCAAACCACATTATTTTCTCTGCATCAAAAAAAGAACCACATACCTCTTTTTCTAAAATTAAGCTCGCTGAGAAAAGAGAGTCCCTCGCTCATACCTTCTTCTCAACACGCCTCATGTCCACGACCGTTTTATCAGGATCTTCTGCTTGGTGATTTAGTTAGCTCGCTTCCGTTTGTTGCTCCAAATTACAGCCAACCACAAAATCGTTTTGAAGACGTTGTTGCCGTCCGGATAGCCAGTTAGAATATGTGTCTTCTACGCCGTGTGCATGGCCGTTCTTGGTGCATGGCCGCATAAAATGGCTAGCTAACTAGAAAAGCACGTGTGTCTGCAGCTGCTAATGGTTTTAGCTAGCTAATTTTGTGTCGCTGAAAACGGGATAGCCAAACAGGTTGTCTGTATTATCAATACTACAAAATATTCTGTTATGTTAAAACCGTGGTATTTCACACCTGTAGGCTAAATTACTGTAGTTTTTGATACTTAGGTTTTTGGGATACTTAGGTTTTTGTATTATTGGATACTTAGATATCGTTTCATTTTCTTGCAAGGAGAGGATGGTTACGAAGAAATAACAAGAAATGGAGAGAGAATCAGTTTTATTGCTGTATGGATGGAAACCACATGCCAGCTTGTCCAACATATTTCTACATTGAGTCAATTATTCGACCGCTATGTTCTTTTTATTCCATGACAATGCATGTTCATTCAACTATTCAAATTTACAGGCTGTTCATCCACTTTTTTCAAGCTATTTACATATTTGTCACTTGTCAGCAAGTTTGCATATGATGCTAGGAAGTGAACATAAGGACACATAAACGTTGCATTTTGAATATGAAATAAACTCAACATCCAAATAACAAATTTGTTGCTCCGTCCATCCGTGAGCAGAAAATGTAAGCATCCTTCTAAAAGATATTACCTATGTTGAAGCTAGAAATGCAAGAATTCTTCTAAGTAAGATATTAGTTATCTTCATGATGGAAATGCAAGCATCCAAAATTTACAACAATATTTCTAAAAACTGAAAACAATCTTTCAATCTTGATATAAGAATGAAACATAAGCAATATCACAGAGTTTGCTATTTCTTTTGAAACACAATTACCAACAAGTGATATACAGGTGAACTTACAGTTTATTCAAATTGGAATGTGGCTCACTCTACTAAAAAGGACGATGTCACCCACTCCGAGTAAAAACGGTCATCTACTCGCATTTAGCATCTGACCAATGAATATATATTGTATATGAGTTTTCTATTTTTTATTTTAATATTGTTTATATGTTTACTTTTGTAGATCAAAGATCAAAACTGATGGCTTTTTATTGACAAAGCTTTATGGTGAACCAGACTGAAAAATCATCGGGTTTTACACAATCAGAAGAGATGCATACAAATAATTGTTCTTTATATATTTATTGTGCATGATAGTACAAGAGGTATGTTTCTATACATATTTATTTTTGCAAATTATGAAAGAGATGGAGATGGATTATGTCAACGTTCAAAAAAAATCCATCGACAAGGGTGTTGACGCAATGTCATTGAAGGGCCCAAAAATTCATTAAGATTTATACAACAAAAGGCCCGTGGCAACGCACGGGCATTATACTAATAAACTCTAGTACTTTAGTGTAGTTTCTAGGTGTGTGAGGTGGATGTACTAGGTGTGTCTGCTGGTTGTACACGTGCAGCTCAAAGGAAACTTGTAATCCACTATATAAGGACCAGCGTCCTTCAATTGTAAGAAGCAAGCCAGCTTCAAATCTGAATAGTATTCCCTCCGTCCGGATTTATTGGGCCTCTTAGCCAAATTGGCAGGACCAAGGAGCCTTGTATGGAGAGAACCAATTCCAATAATTACGTGCGATTAATTATTACCAGCGTTTTGGAAAGCACAAAAGCTAATGCGGCTTCGCAGGGAAGGCATGCACACGCATTAATCCCAGCCGCATGGGCCCATGCATGCCCAATCAAAAAGAAAGAAGTATAGTTTTCACCCCCAAATCCCTCTCAATGTATCCATAACCCCCCAAAGTCAATTTTGGTGTGATTTTAACCCTGAAAATGTCAAAACCGTTTTAATCAAACCTTGAATGGTTTAGTGTCACATCAGAAGCGGTTTTGCGATTTGGTTTTCGTTTAGTTGCTGCTTACTTGGCGCTGGCGTGTCAAATGGTCACTCTTGCTCTCGCTCGAACTAGCAGCTACGGATAAAAATTCCCCAATTTCTCAGCCATCTCGTTCGAACCCTAAATCCCAATCGCGCTCGCTCTCCGCCGGCCGCAGGTCTGATTCACTGGCGTACTCTTGAATCGGCTCCACTCCATGACCTCATCCGCAAGATTTCTCAGCGAGCTCCTCCGCCGGCCGCACATCCTATTCTACTGGTCCGGCGGCGGCGGCGGCGCAATCGCAGGTGCCATATCGGCAGGGTCCGCTGTATTAGGAGCCCGAAAACTTGCGTGGCTGTAGAGTGGAAGCACCCCGATGGATTTCCTGGAGCGTGAAGAACCCATGGCGCAGGTACTACAATTGCGCGAAATCAAAGGCGTGTTCTTGCTGTTCTTTTTGGAACTGATTTTTCTGGGAGGTCTCTCCATTGTTTGCTGAGTTCAATGCAATGTCAAGGTGTGGACTGCAGGTTCTTTGAGTGGCATTTCTGAATTCGCTGCTCGGTGACTTGCGTGATATTGAGTATCGTCTGAAAATAGAGAAGAAACAGTTGGAGGAATCTCGAATCCAAGTTGAAGCTCGCATGGACAAGGCTGTAGATGTCGAGATGGGCATGAGGTCGTTTGTGCATGAGATGCAGTTCAAGCACACAATAGAAGTAGAAGAAATGCATAGGAAATTGAAAAGATTTAGAAAGACGTGGGAGTATCTTGTAATCTGTTTGGTGGTTGCTTTCTTCTTTTTTGTTATGAAATGAATTGGTACTGTAATGTGGCATGATCTTGTGAAAAATCTAGAGAGATGTGGCAGTATGTTGAGAAAGATGTGCCAGTATGTCCATACATGTTTGTATGTTCAGAAAATTGAATGATTTAGAAATGGTTGTGGAGTTCAAAATTTTGTATGTTACTGCTTATTTGTAAGCAACTCATTCTTATATATGTACAGCAAGCAACACATCTTGTGCATTTACAGTGAAAGTAAATAACAACAAACTGATAGATGTTCCAAAAGATCATAGATTGTGTACTTCACAATAGACCATAATTCAGAGTACATAAATAGTTCCAAAAAGATCATAGATGTTTATTGTTCCTATCTTGCTGAAATAAACATCTGGACATTGGCTCTTCACATAAACTAATTTGGAGTACATGATACAATTAAGAGTACTTGACAGCAACAGAAAAGAAGCGGAAAACATCAAATGGACGGTCCTTTCTTGCTCTCTAAGGCCTTCTTGTATGCTGCCAGGTTGAACACACAGTGCTTGGGAACATTGGGTTGTGAGCTGCTGGTTGTTCCCCCCTGTGTGGATTTCCTCTGGCTGGTTGATGGCTGTGAACCACCAACATTTGTGGATTTCCTCTGCATGCTTGAGTGTTTCACCCTTCCTGCTTGGCTTGCTCCAGCTTGTGACTTGCCCTGCTATGTGAAGATTGTGAAATATAAGATATCATGCTATAGAAATCAGGAAGTAATGGCAAAACAATAAGAAAATAGTTACAACAAATATACCATTGATTTCTTAACATTTTGCCCTGCCTGCTTGGCTGGGACATTAGGAACTCCAGCTTGTGACTTGCCCTGCCTGCTTGGCTGAGAACTTGTTAAATTTTCATGAATTTGAACATGTGGCTGAGAACTTGACTGTGCAACCCCCTTTTCCTTCTTTGCATTTGCAGCCTCAACTGCTGCCTACAAAATGTTATAAAAAATCACTTTGCTTCAATTTAATTGTGAACAATAATAGCCAGTCACTTTGCTCTAGTATTAAATCGTACCTTTGTTTTCTTAGCATTTTCAGCTTCCATTGCATCTTTATCTTGTTTTCTTTTCCTTGCAGCATCTCTCACAATATGTGAATTGCCCTGGTGCTTACCTGCTCCATTGTTTGTGCAAGATTTCATGTTGTGACCTGTCCTATGGCATGGACTGCATGTTATTGTCCCTCCTATCTTCCTCATCTTATTCCCCTTTGGTGCTTCTCCCTCCTCTCTTCGTCTCTCTGTCTTTGGCCTGCCTGGCAAGCTAATGTACCCTGGAGGTGCAGGCTTTACTCGATCTGATCTTGGCCAACTTTCTTCCCCCTCCAAGGGCTCCAAACAATGGGAATATATTTTGTTGTACACTTCAATAGAGTAGCACTTGGCAATGTAATCATCTATTTTCCTGCCAGTTTTGTAGATAGCACTTATTGCGTGACAACATGGAAGGCCAGAAAGTTGCCAGTATCTGCATGAGCATGTCCATGCTTCCAAGTTCACAGTGAATTTGAACTTCTCATGTTCAAGTACCTCAAACCCCTCTTTTCCATTCCAGAGGACATCACAAGTGCCTGATCTCTTAATGTTCTGTTTCAGTTTTTTGAATACATTAGGACAAATGGTCCCTTCCCATTTCTCAGCTTTAGTTCTGTTTTCTTGTATCCTCACCATGTTCTTCTGTCTGATCCACTCTAGCATAGAGATGCATGGGAGATACCTTGCTTCCAAGATCCAATTGTTAAAGGACTCACACATGTTATTATCCACTGAGTCACAGTTGGAGCCTAGCTTCATGTATGCCCTACACCAATGCTCTGGAGCAGTATTCATCATGTCCTTTGCACCTTCAACAGTAAACTGTGCAAGTCTTGCTCTATTGTAGTTGAATATAGATCTGTTGGAAGACTTAGCACACCTCCAAAACCTCTTCTGTAGATCATGATCTGGGTGTTTTTTTTCCAGTTTGCATATATGTGCCTTGCACACATCCTATGCTCCGACTTAGGGAATATATCCTCTATAGCACCAACCAGGCCCTTCTGTTGATCTGACATAAACACCCAACCATCACCCTCATTCTTGATCTTCAAATCTTTATTGATCTTTGCAAGGAACCAAAACCATGACTGGAAAGTCTCCTTCTCCACAATGGCCCATGCTATGGGGTACATTTGATTATTTGCATCTCTACCCAGAGCACAAAGCAGCTGACCATAACATGCACCCTTAAAAAAACATCCATCAAGACCTATCACTTGTCTACAACCAGCAAGAAACCCCTTTTTGCTTGCATCAAAACAAATGTAAAATCTTTGGAACACATGAGTGCCATCCTTCTCATCTTGGTCCAATTTCACCGCAACGGTGCTTCCTGGGTTTGATCTGAGTAGCTCTAGTTGATAGTCAAACACCTTGGAATATTCTCCTTTCGAGGAATCCAGTAACTTTGAAAGAACCATTCTCTTAGCCCTTTTGCATTGTGCAATGGTCACATCTGCAAGCATTTCAATGAGCACAGTTTTCTTTATTTCCTCCAACTTCCAACTTGGATTTGATTTTATTAGCCTACCATATCTCTTTGCAATGACAGTAGAGGTAACCAGTTTATTGTCCCTTCGAGGAATGCAATTGTGCTCATCTATAAATGTGGAAACTTGCATCCATTTGTTTCTAGATGTTTTAGATGCATATATCATCCAGTTGCATCCAGGCCAAGTACAATGTGCCCTCACCTTGTTGATTTCATCTTTTCTAAAGCCTAAATGCCTATGTGTTTTGCTACCATAGTTTATGAGTGCTTTCTTCATTTGAGATCTACCTCTGAAAACCATACCTAGCTGAAAGGAAGGAATTTCTGCCTTGCTATCAAATCTTTTCAATTGACTTTGTTTCCTCAACAGGCTTGTCCCTCCCTCTCCATCACTCTCTTCATCATATGAGCAATCATCGTCTGACTCGAACTCATCCACATCATTGCCTCCATCCAAATCTTCATCACCAGATGCACCTTCAATGACATTGTCATCTTTGACTATAGGACCAACTCCCTTCCCTAGTTTCTTAGCCCTTTTCTGCCTCCTAATTTCTCTTGCTAGTTTCTTCACCTGCTCTGCTTCTGATTCTTCAGCAGAGCGGCACTCAGAGCCAGGTTCATAGTCCAGGTCACTCTCATCCTCGCCCTCATCATATGCATTTTCCATTGGAACTCTATTTGGTTTATTAACCCTCTCGGGTGCTTCTGATGCATCAACTTGTGCTTCAAATGCAGTAGATGTTGTTTCAGTTGCAGCTACTTGTGCTTCAGTTGTAGTTGCTGTTGCTTCAGGTGTTCTTGTTGATGTTACTTTAGGTGGTGCTTCAGGTGGCACCGTTTGAGTTGCAGAACTTCTCTTGACTGGCAAATTAGCAGGTCTACTAGTAACTGCATTAGGTGAGGAATTTGCATTAGCTTCTTCTTCTGCAACACTAGCCATATGTGTCAATATCATCTCATCAACAACATCTGTTCCTACAAACTGCACATCAATCAGTGGTATTCTTGTCCCTCTATGCTTGGAGTAAGTTTCACCAACAGCAACAGTGACCAAACCTTCATAACTATATGCAGTCTCCCTCTGACATGTGTCCTCCTACTCAAAATGCTCTTGAATTGCTTCCATAATGTGCAGACCAGACTCATCTACATGCTCCAATTCCTCCACATAAATGTCAGCAGAATCACCGTATGAAATTGCATTGTCCACTTGTGCAACTGAATCATTGTCTTGCAGAAAAAGAAGTCCATTTGACAGGTTTCCCCCTGGAACTAACCAATGGAGCTTGTAGGTATAGTTTCCTTTGCAGTGACCTCTTTCTACTTTATGCAAATCTTCAGCATATAAACACAATTCTGCATAACTTAGCATGTCTCTTGGAATAAACATCTCTGCTTGTAGCTCTCCTGAGTAATCAACTTGTCCATCCTTCCTCTCAAAATAGCCAAAGTAATGGAATCTCACATACATGTAATCAAGTGGATCGGGAGGATCCAAAGAAGCTGCAAATTCAGAGAAATTTTTGGTCAGTCGTATAGTCCAAATATTCAGTCAAATTATAGTGCAAATAACTGACAGATTCCAAATATTCAGACCATCTTTCCTCTCAAATACAAAGTTAAATGCAGATTCAACGTACAAGTAACTAACAAAGTGCAAATCCGTTAAATACAAAGTTAACATTTCTTCAGTCAAATGCAGAGTTAACACACTGCACATGATCAGCCAAAATTCAGTCTAAATCAGAGTTAGCACTATCGCCTAGCCAAAATGCAGTCAAAATCGCTATGCTCAGTTATGTCAACCCAATCATCAATGAATCTATATAAAAGAACTTACTTTCTTCCGAAAACATCTGGCGATCATCCCCAAAATAGAGCCTTTTTCATATAAGAACAACAACACATGTTGCCACGAAGCAGGAAGAACAGCTTGACGGACGACCATACCTGCGGCCATAGCTTCAATCCTATGGAGATGGAGTCCCCACGGTCGACGACGACGCCCTAACCGCCGTCAACGGCGGCGTAGCCCTAACCGCTTGATGGGCGGCCGCACGCTTGCTTTATCCACGCGAAATCGGCGCCCAGAGGCTAGCGATTGACGGCGGCGGTCGATGGCAGTGGTCGACGGCGGCGGTCAACGGCAGAGGTCGACAGAGACGGTGATGGGGTTGTGGCGGTAGCGACGACGGTGGCTGGCTGTGGTGCTTCTGCTTGGGGCCAACAGGGGAACAAGGCGAACAGGGGAACTATAATTTAACCACACGACCAACTGCCACGTCACCAACACATATGCACCAAACCACAAACCAAATTGCAAAACCGCTTCTGATGTGACACTAAACCATTCAGGGTTTGATTAAAACGATTTTGACATTTTCAGGGTTAAAATCACACCAAAATTGACTTTGGGGGGTTATGGATACATTGAGAGGGATTTGGAGGTGAAAACTATACTTCTTTCAATCAAAAAAGGAAGGATACGCATGCATTGCTAGTCCAGCTGGGTCCTTCCGTTTTAAGTGCACCACCCAGTAATCACGCTATTATCTCTTGCCATGAATCGATGAAAGACTCCTCGGTTTCGTTCATGGGCCTTATAAATACGGACACGCTATTGTTGCTAAAGGGTCTAATAAACCCGGATGGAGGGAGTAGTATCTAGTGCATGCATGTATATGTGCGTGTAGACACTAGTAGAAAAAGAGACAATGGTCCAGGTCGGGTCAGCCCATTAGTCCCGGTTCAGTCCAGAACCGGGACCAATGGTGGCATTGGACCCGGTTCGTGAGCCCCGGGGGCCAGCCGGGCCACGTGGGCCATTGGTCCGGTTCGTTTGGACCTTTTGATCCCGGTTGATGGGACGAATCGGGACAATTGGGCCGCGCTCCTGGCCCACCACCATTGGTCCCGGTTGGTGGCATGAATCGGGACCAAAGGCTGCCCTTTAGTCCCGGTTCATGCCACCAACCGGGACCAAAGGGTTGTTCCTCGTTGCGGTCAGAGTTTAGTCCCACCTCACCAACCGGAGGGCGCTCACACCGGTTTATAAGCCCCTCCCTCTCTGCCTTGTTGAGCTCCTCTCAAAGTGAAAATAGATGTCCTTATACAGGGAATTTGACCTAAATTCATATTGAATTTCTCTGAAGTTAGTAGAAATTTATTATGAATTTATGTTGAATTTTCTCTATAAGCGCATCTATGCTCATTTTTTTAGTAAAGTTAATCACAACTATTTTTTCTTCTATTTATTTCTGAGTAGTTTTTTATATAGTTTTTTTCTTTTCTGCTATATTTATTTTTTTTCTATTTATTTCTGTGCTCATTTTTTAGTAAAGTTAATCACAACTATTTTTTTCTTCTATTTATTTCTAAGTAGTTTTTTATATAGTTTTTTTCTTTTCTGCTATATTTATTTTTTCTATTTATTTCTGAGTTGTAATAAGTCATTAAAAATAAAAAAGGCGCAATGCTCGTTAATTAGCTTCAAGCCTTTCGGAATAGTGTAAACTGCACTGCACATAGCTCCGTGCAGTCTACCATATTCCTCAAGGCTTAAAGCTAAGCAATGTGCAGTTTAGTATTGAGCCTCTTCTCCATCGTCACTGCACTCAGGGCTTATAAACCGCAGCGAGTGCCTCTCGCTTGGCGAGGTGGGACTAAAAAACAGCTGCAGAAAGAATCAACTAAAAAACTCTTTTACCGGTTCATGCCACGAACCGGTACTAAAAGGTGCTCGAGGGGCACCAGCCTTAAAACCTGTACCAAATAAAATGCCTTTGTAACAGCCTTAGAACTGGTACTAAAGGAATCAACTAAAAAGCTTTTATAAACCTCTAGTATTATTGAAACTAAAATTATATAGAATTTTGTTACAAACTTTAATAGCAAAAAGAATTATCATAAAAGAAAATAAATAAGTAATTAGAATTCTGTTCAAAACATTAAAAACAAAAAGAATTATCATAAAAGAAAATAAATAAATAATTATAATTTTGTTACAAACTTTAATAGAAAAAAGAATTATCATAAAAGAAAATAAATAAGTAATTAGTATTCTGTTCAAAACATTAAAACCAAAAAGAATTATCATAAAAGAAAATAAATAAGTAATTAGAATTTTGTTATAAACTTTAATAGCAAAAAGAATTATCATAAAAGAAAATAAATAAGTAATTAGACGGGTGATGAGGTTATGTACCTAGGGTAGGGTCATGGACCTATCTAGGATACCATACCCAAGGACACCCTTAGAAGAAGCTACCTTCCAGTTGACCAAGAGGGACTTCACTCGATGAACTCAAGGACACTCGACGATGAAGATAGCCACTCGACCATGAAGCTAACCACTCGACGGCAGGAGACCTAAAGTCACTCAGCACGCAACGGTCTGTCATTAAGTAGCTTTAATAGTCTTCATGGCACTTTATGAGGGCGTTACCAGTAACCCCCTATCTTAATGTACTTTAAACCCTGCATAACTGAGGGCCGGAGGGGTCTGGCGGACTCTATATAAGCCACCCCCCTCCTCAGTGTAAAGGGTTCGCACCCCTGTAACTCATATACACAGAAACTAGTCGACCGCCTCCGGGCTCCGAGACGTAGGGCTATTACTTCCTCCGAGAAGGGCCTGAACTCGCTAAACACTCGTGTGTACAACTACTCCATAGCTAGGATCTTGCCTCTCCATACCTACCTCCCATTCTACTGTCAGACTTAGAACGACGACAGTTGGCGCCCACCGTGGGGCAGGTGTCTTAGCGACTTTTTGGAGAAGTTGCAATTTGTCCGATTGCCTTCATCATGGTTTCTGGCGGAGCTCTGGTCGAGGGCCGCGAGATCCGTCTCGGTGCGCTCGCTTTCATCGCCGACGACTCCACTTGGCTCCAGGAGGCACCACTCGACATCGACCCGCTCCCCGTCCGTGGGGCGACGCACTTTCGGGCGTGTGTCTGCGGCGTCCTGCTGCGGCAGCCGTCGACCCCATATCGGTCGACTCCTGTGCCGTCCTCCCTCCCTGTCTCCCGCCAGCGCAAGCGCTCCGGTCGGTCGAGACTTCAGCGATGGGTGAGACACGCAGTGGCTCGCCAATCGGCCACCACCCAAGTCGCGACAATTGAGCCCGACGAATCTCTCTATGGCCTGTTCGATCTGTCGACTGGCTCCATGAAGACTGCATCCGAGTGCGACAGCAGTGATCCAGCGGCGGAGGTCCTGATGGTCAACGGGCCTCGTAGCCCTCCCGGTTTCCCCCGCGCTAACGGGATGGACGACGGAGGCGACCCCGCTCAGGCCCACGAAAAATATCAGCCCGAGCCACTCACTTCTCAGCAAAGAGAAGATCTTCACCGCCGGAACATGGATGCCCTGCATACTCCCATCGCAGGAGAAACTTCTGAGGCTCGTGCCTTGGAAGAGGCGCGTTTGGCCAACTTGGCTGAACACACTCGACTGGAGAACCTCCAGCGAGCACTCGACGAGCGTGCGCGTCAACGAGTACCTGACTCTAGACGACGTCAGCTCTTTCCTCAACCGACTCAGGTATATCGAACCCCGATTCAGAATTTGGCAGCTGCAGCCCGTATAGCGGAGTCAATTCAGCCCTCCCAGTCGGAGGCTGGAAGAGGCTTGATGCAGATCAGGGATTTGCTCCGGGCGGCAGGAGATCAGAATTCAGTTGTGTCACAGTCGCGCAACAGGATTCACAGTCGATCCATCGCTGTGAATACTATTCAGTCGGCTCACAGCCCAAGGTCACCTCCGAGGCGCGTGGGATGTGAAGGCCGATTTGACCGTGATGATAGGCGTCGAGTGCCCACTCCTCCCCCGAGAAGTGGGTCTAACGCCCATCGGCAGCAAGATGACAGGCGCCAGCTTAGTGTTGGGCGGAGAGCTCCGATCGATCCCAGAGAACCAGGCTTTGACGCGAGATCCGTCATCGTACAAGGTTTGGTCGACCGGAACAGAGCTCATAGAGGTGGCCATGATAGAGATGTGCCCACTAGCAGCCGAGTCCACGTTTCAGGTCCAGAATGCTTTAGCAAAGCCATCAGAGCCGCAGTGATACCCCCCAATTTCAGGTTGGCGACTGGGGTAAGTAAGTTCACCGGAGAGTCCAAGCCTGAAACTTGGCTTGAAGACTACCGAGTGGCGGTACAGATTGGTGGTGGTAATGATGAGGTGGCCATGAAGCATTTGCCACTCATGCTAGAGGGTTCGGCCAGGGCGTGGTTGAATCAGTTAGCTCCTAGCAGCATTTACACCTGGGAAGATCTTTCCCGAGTGTTCGTCAGGACGTTCGAGGGAACTTGCAAGCGACCGGCCAGACTGACGGAGCTGCAAGTCTGCGTACAAAAGTCGAGTGAAACACTGAGAGATTACATCCAGAGATGGATCACCTTGCATCATACCGTGGAGAATGTGTCGGACCATCAAGCGGTCTGCGCCTTCAAGGATGGTGTCAAGAACAGAGAGTTGAGCCTGAAGTTTGGTCGAACCGGAGATATGACCCTGGGTCGAATGATGGAGATTGCCACCAAATACGCCAACGGTGAAGAAGAGGACAGGCTCCGGAGTGGCAAGTATAAGCCGAGTCAGTCGGAAAAAGGAAACTCCAGTCGGAAATAGAAGCGGAAGGCCGAGCCAGCAGCTCCTGGAGAGGCTCTGGCCGTGACCCAGGGAAAATTCAAAGGGAAGCCCAAAGGATCTTGGAACCCCAAGAAGGTAAAGGATAAAGAAGGTAATGACGTGATGGATCTACCGTGTCACATCCACACGAAGAAAGACGAGGAGGGTAACTTCATCTACCCGAAACATACCACTCGCCAGTGTCAGATCTTAATCCAGCAGTTTCAAGGGAAACAACCCAAGGACAAAGAGAAGGAGTCGGACAAGGTTGAGGACAAGGAGGACAGTGATGGAGAGTACCCTCATGTCAATTCCACCCTGATGATTTTTGCTGACGTAGAGAGCAAAAGTTGACTGAAAGTGATCAACCGAGAGGTCAATATGGTCGCCCCGGTGACACCAAGCTATCTGAAATGGTCGCAAACTCCCATTTCGTTCGACCAATCCGATCACCCCACTCACATTGCCACCCCTGGGAGGCAAGCGCTGGTGGTCGACCCCATCATCGAAGGCACTCGACTGACGAAGGTCTTGATGGATGGCGGCAATGGGTTGAATATACTGTATGCAGAGACGCTCAAGGGAATGGGCATTCCGATGTCCAGGCTCAGCTCCAGCAACATGAGTTTTCACGGAGTCATTCCTGGGAAGAAGGCTGAGTCACTCGGTCAAATAGCTCTGGATGTAGTGTTCGGCGACTCGAACCATTTCCGCAAGGAGAAGCTGACGTTTGAAGTCGTGGATTTCCCGAGCGCTTACCACGCTATTTTGGGAAGACCAGCCTATGCCCGCTTCATGGCTCGACCATGTTATGTGTACCTCAAATTAAAGATGCCTGGCCCCAAGGGCGTGATCACTATCACTGGCAGCCGGAAGAAGGTAGAAGAGTGTTTCCAGAAAGGCTCGAAGATCGCGGATGCCCAGATAACAGTGGTAGAGCTGGAGGAATATAAGAAAAATTCAGATCCGAGTGATTTGCTGCGGGCCAAGAAGCCCGCCACAGAATCAGCGTTCCAATCGACAGGGGAGACGAAGCCAGTTCATATCCACCCGACTGACCCCAACGCAGCTCCGACCCATATTTCCACAACAGTCGACTCTAAATAGGAAGAAGCGCTCATCCAGTTCCTCCGTGAGAACTGGGACATCTTTGCATGGAAGCCAGCTGACATGCCGGGTGTTCCCAGGGGACTGGCTGAGCATCGCCTCAGAGTCGACTCAAAAGCGAAACCTGTTAAGGAACATCTTCGACGGTCCGCCGTTCAGAAGAAAAAAGCCATTGGCGAGGAGGTGGCTCGACTCCTTGCAGCAGAGTTTATCCGAGAGATATACCACTCCGAGTGGCTCGCCAATGTCGTCATGGTTCCCAAGAAGGACAACACACTTCACATGTGCATTGATTTCAAACATATCAATCAGGCCTGCCCAAAAGATCATTTTCCTCTCCCTCGCATCGACCAAATTGTCGACTCGACTACGGGGTGCGAGAGATTGTCTTTTTTAGACGCCTATTCCGGGTATCATCAGATCCGTCTGTATGGACCTGACGAAATCAAAACAGCTTTCATCACTCCATTCAGGTGCTTCTGCTATATCACCATGCCATTCGGTCTCAAGAATGCCGGAGCCACGTTCATGAGAATGATTCAAAAGTGTTTACTCACTCAAATCAGTCAGAATGTGGAAGCATACATGGATGATATCATGGTCAAGTCACGAAAGGGTACCGACCTGTTGACTGACCTAACTGAAACATTTGCCAATCTCAGGAGATATGATATCAAGCTCAATCCATCAAAGTGCACATTCAGAGTGCCTGGCGGAAAGGTACTCAGTTTTCTCATTTCAGAGCGAGGAATCGATGCTAACCCAGAAAAAGTTAGCACCATACTCCAAATGAAACGCCCTGTGCGTGTGCACGATGTCCAGAAGCTTACTGGAGGCTTGGCCGCGTTAAGTCGATTCATCTCTCGCCTCGATGAAAAGGCGTTGCCTCTTTACCGACTGATGAAGAAGGCAGACAAGTTCGAGTGGACTCCAGAAGCTGATGCAGCGTTTGCCGAGCTAAAAGCTCTGCTCTCCACCCAGCCGGTGCTTGCTACTCCAATCAGCAAAGAGCCTCTGTTGCTTTATATTGCAGCCACAGGACAGGTCGTCAGTACAGTACTTACGGTCGAGCGGGAAGAAGAAGGGAAAGCCTTCAAAGTTCAGCGCCCAGTGTATTATCTCTCTGAAGTTTTGGCCCCATCGAAGCAAAGATATCCTCATTATCAGAAGCTCGTATATGGGATCTACATGACCATGAAGAAGGTTGCCCATTATTTCTCTGATCATGACATTACAATCGTCAGCGACGCACCATTGTCAGAGATTCTGCACAACTGAGATGCAACTGGTCGAGTGGCTAAATGGGCGATTGAACTCCTTCCCCTTGATATCAAATTTGAGGCAAAGAAAGCCATTAAGTCCAAGGCTATAGCAGATTTCCTTGCCGAGTGGATTGAACAGCAGCAGCCGACTCAAGTTCACTCGGAGCATTGGACCATGTTCTTTGATGGCTCTAAGATGTTAAATGGTTCTGGTGCTGGGGTAGTTTTGGTTTCTCCCCGAGGAGATAAGCTCAGATATGTGCTCCAGATCCACTTTGATTCCTCCAACAATGAAGCAGAATATGAAGCACTTTTGTATGGGTTGCGCATGGCCATTTCACTCGGCGTCCGTCGCCTTATGGTTTATGGCGACTCAGATTTGGTGGTCAATCAGGTGATGAAGGAGTGGGACGTTAAAAGCCTAGCCATGACTGGATACTGCAATGCAGTGAGGAAGCTCGAAAAGAAATTCAAAGGGTTAGAGCTCCATCACGTTCCCTGACTGAAAAATCAAGCAGCCGATGACTTGACGAAGATAGGTTCCAAGAGGGAAGCCATTCCGAGTGGCGTGTTTTTGGAGCATGTTCACACACCATCAGTTCAAGAAGATCCTTTCACTGAAGAAGTCCCGCAGCCCAAAAGCGCCACAGATCCGACTGAAGTCGAGGTCCCAGCTGTGGTCGACTTGATCATGGAAGTTTTGGTCATCACTCCTGATTGGACAGTGCCCTATATCGCCTATATTTTGAGAAAAGAACTCCCCGAGAATGAAGAAGAGGCTCGGGAGATCGTCCGCCGATCCAAAGCCTTCACCATCATGAGGGGTCAGTTATACAGAGAAAGTGCGACTGGAGTCAGCCAGAAATGCATAATACCGGAGGAAGGTCGAATGATTCTCAACGACATCCACTCGGGGACCTGTGGCCATCATGCGTCTTCTCGGACCATCGTGGCTAAAGCATACCGAGCTGGTTTTTATTGGCCCAGAGCGAATGAAATGGCAAAGGAGATAGTCGACAAGTGTGAGGGACGTCAATTTTACTCCAATATGTCACACAAGCCCGCCTCAGCTTTAAAGACCATACCACTTGTTTGGCCCTTTGCAGTATGGGGGCTGGATATGGTCGGCCCCTTGAGAACAGGCAGAAGTGGTTTCACCCATGTGCTGGTAGCAGTCGACAGGTTCACCAAGTGGATTGAGGCCAAACCCATCAAGAACCTTGATGCCGGTACTGCGGTCAGCTTCATCAGAGAACTGATATTCAGATATGGAGTCCCGCACAACATCATCACTGATAATGGGTCAAACTTCGATTCCGAAGAATTCAGAGCTTTCTGCACATCTCAAGGCACACGAGTCGACTATGCTTCAGTCGCCCATCCACAGTCAAATGGACAGGCAGAATGAGCCAACGGTTTGATTCTCAAAGGGTTGAAACCCCATTTGATGCGTGATCTTAAGCATGTGGCTGGTGCATGGGTCGACGAACTTCCCTCGGTGCTTTGGGGGTTAAGGACCACACCCAACCGGTCGACTGGAAGAACTCCATTCTTCATGGTCTATGGAGCCGAAGCAGTCTTGCCGAGTGATCTTCCCCACAATGCTCCCCTGGTCGAGCTCTACACCGAAGCTGAAGCAGAACAAGCGCGGCAGGATGCAGTCGACCTTTTAGAGGAAGAAAGGGAGATGGCTCTGATCAGATCGACCATTTATCAACAAGACTTGCGTCGCTTCCACGCCAAAAACGTGAAGAGTCGAGCCTTCCAGGAAGGAGATTTAGTTCTCCGAGTGGATCAGCAGAAACCACACAAGCTTGCTCCTTCTTGGGAAGGTCCCTTCATCGTCACCAAGGTTCTCCACAATGGAGCATACCGTCTTTACAATGTCGAGCATCAGATTGACGAGCCCCGAGCTTGGAACGCGGAGCTTCTCCGCCCCTTTTACACTTAAGTATTCACTCGGATGAGATGTAATAAAAGTACTTCTGTAGTTTATTTATCAAAGACAAGAGCTTTATAATTTTCCCAGTAATTGTTATTACTTTTGTCCACATAAAACAATCCCCCAGTGGGTGGCTTGGCTGCGAATCCGATTCGCCTAAGTCTGTAAAAAAAATCCTAACCGAGTGGTGAGCCAGTCTCCCACACGAAGGCTTAGCTGGGAAATCCGTTTCGCCTAAGATAAACAAAATCCTACCGAGTGGTAAGCCAGCCTTCCACTTGGAGGCTTAGCTGCAGTCCAAGTACTCGCCTAAGTTAAATAAAATCCTACCGAGTGGTAAGTCAGCCTTCCACTCGGAGGCTTAGCTGCAGTCCAAGTACTCGCCTAAGTTAAACGAAATCCTACCGAGTAGTAAGCCAGCCTTCCACTCGGAGGCTTAGTTGCAGCATTGCGCTCGCCTAAGTACAAATACAACATGCGCTCTGCAAGGAGGACGAGGTGCAGGTCAACTGCTACCCTCTCCTTCCGAGCTACGCCACAAATACAACATGCGCTCTGCAAGGAGGACGAGGTGCAGGTCGACTGCTACTCTCTCCTTCCGAGCTACGCCACCAATACAAAATCCTACCGAGTGGAGAGCAGACCTCCCACTCGGGGGCTTAGCTGCAGCCCAGTGCTCGCCTAAGTTTTTGAAAATTCTACCGAGTGGAGAGCAAACCTCCCACTCGGGGGCTTAGCTGCAGCCCAGTGCTCGCCTAAGTATCTGAAATCCTACCGAGTGGAGAGCAGACCTCCCACTCAGAGGCTTAGCTGCAGCCCAGTGCTCGCCTAAGTTTTTGAAAATCCTACCGAGTGGAGAGCAAACCTCCCACTCGGGGGCTTAGCTGCAGCCCAGTGCTCGCCTAAGTATCTGAAATCCTACCGAGTGGAGAGCAAACCTCCCACTCGGGGGCTTAGCTGCAGCCCAGTGCTCGCCTAAGTTTGTAAAATCCTACCGAGTGGGAAGCAAACCTCCCACTCGGGGGCTTAGCTGCAGCCCAGTGCTCGCCTAAGTTTTTGAAAACCCTACCGAGTGGAGAGCAGACCTCCCACTCGGGGGCTTAGCTGCAGTCCAGTGCTTTCCTAAGTTTTTGAAAATCCTACCGAGTGGAGAGCAGACCTCCCACTCGGGGGCTTAGCTGCAGCCCAGTGCTCGCCTAAGTTTTTGAAATCTTACCGAGTGGAGAGCAGACCTCCCCACTCGGAGGCTTAGCTGCAACCCAGCGCTTGCCTAAGTGTATCAGGGCACAAGTCGATTGCAATGAGCGCCTCGCTTTAGCCTGCAAAAGACACCTCAAACCAAATGCAAACATATTCAACGTCGAATCCAAGTTAGGATAACACCTAAAAGAACTGAAAGTGCTCAGGCGCTAAGCCTGTTAAGGTTTGTCGGTTACAAAACTCACTCAGCATACCGAGGCAAATTTAAAGTATCAAGCTCAGAAGTTTTTTACCCCTCCTGTGGAGGGCTGGAAGGTGCAACAAACTCATCCAGGTCGATTCCATCTGCAATCCGAGTGGCGGCGGCGATGAAGGTCTCCATGAAAGATCGGAAATCATGCTTCTTGGTGTTAGCCACCCTAAGGGCCACCAGCTTGTCCTCTCGTGCATCCTTGCAGTGAACGCAGACCAGAGACAGAGCAACATCCGCGCCGCACCTGGCTGAAGACTTCTTCCACTCCTGCACTCGACTTGGGACCTCGTTCAGTCGAGTCATCAGAGACTCGAGGTCGTTCTGGAGCGTCTTTCTTGGCCAGAGTGTTGTGTCGATGCGAGAAGTTGTGACCTTCAGCCTTGCAACATAGTCGACGACAGCAGCAACGCGAGATTCAAGCCGGAGCACATTCATGGCGACTTCATCTTTCACGGGAGAGTTGATGGGATCCAGGTTTATTTCCAGTCGACCAGTCTCCTCTTCAAAGTTCTGGCAAAATTCTGCAAGCACAACCACTGATTCAAGACAACAGTCGGAGATCACAATTGAAACATCTGTTTGTTACAAAAGATTACCTTCAAGCATGAGGAATAGCTTCTTGGCGAGTCCACCCAGATAAGCCTCCAGATCGTTCTTCTTTCCCTCCAACTCGCTGGCCTTGTCATTCAGGGCAACCTTGTCACTTTTCAGTCGACTGACCTCCTTGTTGGAAGCATCAAGAGCAGCCTTCAGATTGGTGTTTTCTTCTTCAAGCTTGGTAACCGAAGCCAGCTTTTCATCTGCGAGCTTGGTCTTCTCTAAAGCCGCTTTCTGCAACTCAGCCAAGTCAAGGTCTTTCTTCTTCAAGGCATCCCTCACTTTGTCTGCAAAATTACAGTGAGATCAGACTCTGAAACAAACGAGAGGCAAAAGCAGTCGTCGGAGGCCTCACCAAACATACCTTTAGCCTCCTCCTTCGCCTTCGTTAGGTTCTCTTGGGTCAGTTTCAGATCAAGCTCGAGCTGGATATGTTTGTTCTCCATCTCAGTGTAACGAGCCGCAAGGTCGCAAGATCTCTACGAAGAACCAATCGACAGATGTCAAAGACAATTCACTTCCGAGTGACTAAGGAAAAATCATAGCATTTCTAAGACTATGGCCGAATACAAACATTCGACCACAGTCTCGGGGACTACACCCAGTGGGTGCACTCAGCGTGCCCTCACTAGTTTCATCAGTTAGAGTCGACCAGTCGACCAACAAAAAAAAGGAGGTGTTCTTCAGACTATTGTCGACTGCCAACAGTCGACCACAGTCTCGGGGACTACACCCAGTGGGTGCACTCAGCGTGCCCCCACCGGTCTATGAATCTATTCGACCTAGTCGAGTAAGGAAAAAACTTAAGACATAAAGACTATGGTTGACTGCCAGCAGTCCACCATAGCCTTGGGGACTACACCCAGTGGGTGCACTCAGCGTGCCCCCACTAACCCGGAATTTCAATCGACACACCCAGTGGGTGTAGGACAAACTCTAGGAATTTCAGAAAGAAGAGTTTTCAGATATCATATCTTAACAGAACAGGCAGTGACCGACTGATCTGAACATTACTCTGAAGAGCTGAACTGGCGTCATAGGCTGCCTGACTGGCTTCTCGTATTGCCTTCACTTGCTCCATCATGACCCCCGCTTGGCGTATTGCTTCTTTAGCAGCATTAGCTTGGTCTTCTGGAACGTGGTAGGTTGAGAAAAGCGAGGGTTGAGCAGCACTCGACGATGAAGGACGAGCACTCGTCAACGGGACCGCAAAGGTTATGGTAGGCCGAGTGACATTGTCTCCCTCCACGACCAATGTATAGGGTGCTGGCACGTCCTGAGTCGCCTTGCCAGCAGACGCTTTCTTGCTCCTCCTCTGCCTTGGTGGTTCCTTGTCGTCGTTGTCGGGAAGGTCGATAACGATGTTAGATGAAGCTGCAGAAAAAGAATCAAAATTAGAGATAAGAAGCCAATCAACTGAAGACAGAACTACAAGATTCATACCAGGTTTTGAAGTAATAGCATCCTCCATCTCCTGGTCTTCGGCTCTGGCCGAGGTATCAGAAGTAGTAGCATTGCAGTTCCAGAAGTCAGTCGATTAGCTCATGAGTCGACCAAGAATAAGTTCATGTTGAACAGACAAACTCAAGCTACACCATTACCCTGAGATAGTGGGGATCACCATCTTCATCTTCGGCAAGACCTTCGCCGACTTCGACGGTGCCACTCGAGATTGCTTCGGAGCTTTCTCAGTCGGCACCGGAGAAGTAGTCCGAGGGCGCTTGGACGACTGTGTGACGGTTGCGACACCCTTACCACGCTCGACCGCGGGATCATGGACAAGCTTCGAGCGTCTTTCCGAGCGAGGAGGTACAACTTCCTCCTCCTCCTCCTCCTCCTCTTCCTCCTCACCAGAGTCATAACCCTCACCATCGTCGTCAGCATCCGAATCCCACTCCTCCGGGCTTTCGCCCCCACTTCCTTCCTCCTCCTCGGTCGGCGTTTGCGCTCCATTGGACATCGAGTATAAATCAGTGGTGGCCTGTCAGACAACAAAACAAGGATCAATCGACCAATTCGCACCGAAGCAGAATGAATAAAGCAAGATTATAATTGGAGATAAGTGGTCATACCGTGTCCGGTGTGTAGGTACAGTCGAGTGGCGGGATCCTCCTAGCCCCTCAAGGGTTGTCCTTATTCCCTGTGATTGCGGCCACCCACCTCTCCAGTGTGGCGTCGTTAACCGCTTCTGGATGGACCCGAGTGGTGTCTTTGGTACCACAGTACAGCCACATCGGGTGGCCTCGGTACTGAAGCGGTTGGATGCCCGTCTAAGGAAGACCTCCAGAAGATCCATACCCGTCACTCCGTCCCTAACGAGTTGGACTAAGCGCTCCATCAACATTTTTACCTGAGCTTTCTCCTCAGGAAGCACCTTCAGAGAAGAGGGTTTGTCCACTCGGTCCATGGAGAACGGAGGGAGACCAGTCGACTGCCCTGGCGTCGACTCATCTTGGCAGTAGAACCAAGTCGACTGCCACCCTCTGATCAACTCAGGAAGAGTCATGGCCAGGAAAGTACTCTTATTCCTCATCTGAATCCCAAGACCACCGCACATCTGGATAACCTTAGTCCTCTCATCGTCCGGACTCGCCTTTTTCACCGTCTGTGAGCGACAGGTGAATATGTGCTTAAAGAGACCCCAGTGTGGTCGACAACCCAGGAAGTTCTCGCACATGGACATGAAAGCAGCAAGATAGGCGATGGAATTGGGGGTGAAATGGTGGAGTTGCGCCCCAAAGAAATTCAGAAACCCTCAGAAGAAAACACTCGACGGCAGAGAAAAGCCACGGTCTACATGAGTGGCTTGGAGAACGCACTCACCCTCCTGCGGCTGCTATAACACCCACGATGCGGCTATATCTCCCACGTGTTGAAGCACGACTTAGAGGCATAACCGCATTGTGGTTTTGTCGCAAGAAGGGTCATCTTCACACAATCCCATGTAATGAACAAGAATGGGATAAAGAGTTGGCTTACAATCGCCACTTCACACCATGAACATAAATAAATCATACATCATTCAGAGTACACACATATAGTCCGACTACGGACAAAGCCAAAAGAAAAGAAGATAACCCAACTGCTAGATCCCGGATCGTCCCAACTGGGCTCCACTACTGATCAACAAGAAACAAAACATAGCAACGACCAAGGTCTTCATTGAGCTCCCATCTGAGCTCGGTTGCATCACCTGCACTGGTATCATCGGCACCTGCAACTGTTGTGATAGTATCTGGTGAGCCACGAGGACTCAGCAATCTCAAAACCCATGAGATCAAGACTATTTAAGCTTATGGGAAAGGAAGGGGTAAAGTGGTGAGGTTGCAGCAGCGGCTAAGCATATATGGTGGCTAACATACGCAAATAAGAGCGGGAAGAGAGCAAATGGAACGGTCGTGAAGCTAGCAATGATCAAGAAGTGATCCTGAACTCCTACTTACGTCAAACATAACCCAAAACCGTGTTCACTTCCCGGACTCCGCCGAGAAGAGACCATCACGGCTACACACACGGTTGATGCGTTTTAATTAAGATCTGGTGTCAAGTTATCTACAACCGGACATTAACAAATTCCCATCTTCCTATAACCGCAGGCACGGCTTTCGAAAGATTATACCCTGCAGGGGTGTCCCAACTTAGCCCATGACAAGCTCTCGCGATCAACGAAGGAATAGACCTTCTCCCAGGAAGACCCGATCAGACTCGGAATCCCGGTTTACAAGACATTTCGACAATGGTAAAACAAGACCAGCAAAGCCGCCCGATGCACCGACAAATCCCGATAGGAGCTGCACATATCTCGTTCTCAGGGCACACCGGATAAGTCAAGCTACGAGTAAAACCAGCCCTCGAGTTGCCCCGAGGTGGCCCCGCAGGTTGCTCATTTCGGACCAACACTCGAAGGAGCACTGGCCCGGGGGGGGGGGTTAAAATAAAGATGACCCTTGAGTCTGCAGAACCCAAGGGAAAAAGGCTTAGGTGGCAAATGGTAAAACCAAGGTTGGGCCTTGCTGGAGGAGTTTTATTCAAAGCAAACTGTCAAGGGGGTCCCATAAATCACCCAACCGCGTAAGGAACGCAAAATCCGGGAACATAACACCGGTATGACGGAAACTAGGGCGGCAAGAGTGGAACAAAACTCCAGGCATAAGGCCGAGTCTTCCACCCTTTACCAAATATATAGATGCATTAATTAAATAAGAGATATTGTGATATCCCAATCATAATCCTGTCCATCATGGAGCAATCTTCAACTTCACCTGCAACTAACAATGCTATAAGAGGGGCTGAGCAAAAGCGGTAACATAGCCAAGCAATGGTTTGCTAGGAAGGGTGAAAAAGGTTAGAGGCTGACATGGCAATATGGGAGACATGGTAAACAAGTGATAGGTAGCGCAGCATAGCGATAGAACGGAGCAACTAGCAAGCAAAGATAGAAGTGATATCGAGGGTAAAGGTCATCTTGCCTGAAATCCCGCAAGGAAGAAGAACGAGTCCATGAAGAAGACAAACGGACGTAGTCGAACGAATCCTCACAACTCCGGAACGAAACCGAAGCTAACGAGAGAAGCAACCCGGAAAGAAGCAAACAACATGGTAAACACACAAGCATAATCATGGCATGATGCACAGAGAAGTATGATGCATGTCCGGTGTAAAGAGGCATGGCATGGCAAGGCAAAGCAAACAACACTACAATTTAAGTGGAGCTCAATATGCAACGAGTTGCATATTCACGGAACACCACGACAATTACTCTCTTGTTTAAGTTACCAAACAATATTAAATGTTATTAAGCATGGCAAGAGGTGAAGCATAACTGAACTAACTATTTAGGCAAGTTTAAATGAGGCCGGAAACAACAAACAACAATTCCGGAAAATCCCCATATGTCATTTAGCAATTAAGGCAAACAACAATTTTAAGCATTTTAATTGTTGTTATCATGATGCGGATGACATATGCAAGTTTTATGCAATTTTTATGAAAACGTTAACATGAGCATGAAACGAGGCATTTGTCGCCATGGCGGAACAAAAGGGGTGCCACGGCAACGATAACGAAAATGGTGCCACGGCAACGATAACGAAAATGGTGCCACGGCAACATGCCGGTCCCGATAACTCGAGTGAGATACCGATGCAAACGAGAAGTGTGACGTGAGCGTGTCATGCAAGGATGGTGGGGTGCTCCCGACTTCCGGGTTCCCACGGGACGGTGGCATGGCAAACGAGTGATAATCGGACACGGTGCAAACATATCGTACATAACATACAACACATGCATTCGATCACGGTTGGTCGTCTCGGGGTTTATACCTTCGAAGCGTGCGTTTCCGGGCGGAACGAGTTCGGAGCGGTGTAGAGGAAGTAGGCGTTCATGGGACGTCGTGGAAGTAGTCGTTCGCGGCGACGGTAGTGGAAGTAGTTGTTCATGTGGCGACGGTAGTGGTACATATCGTAGTGGAAGTAGTTGTACAAGTCCCGTGGATGTTCGGGGCCCACGGGGTCTTCGAGGGTCGACGGTAGTGGTTCACGGACGTCGTGGAGGTAGTCGTACACGGGTCTTCGAGCGACGGTGGATGGTACACATTTTCGTAGATGTCCTTGGCGATCCGAAGGGGTACTTGACGAAATCCACCTCGGGTGTAGTCGTACACGGCGTCGGTAGAGGAACTTGGCGGTCCATGTACTCAAACTTGGCGCGTCCAAAGGGGATGACCGGCTGGGCTGCTACTCCGGTTGGCGTGGCAGCGAGGCAAAGGAGCTCGTGCTCCTTGGCGACGGGAGGCTCGGGGCATGAGCAGGGTCGAAGAGGGCCGAGGCAGGGGGCGAGCCGCGTGGTTGGCTGATGGTAGCCGCGGCCATGGAGGTCAACGAGCGCGGCCATGCGGTCATCCTCCTGCTCGAGGCGGAGGATGCAGGGGCGACGACCACGCCGGACTTGAGGACGGGGACGACGAGGGGAGGCGGAGGCGGAGATGGTCCGGCACGGAGAAGTCGCAGGCGAGGTGCGGGCGAGCTCGTGCTCGAGTGCCTAAAGACGATGACGCGGCGGCAGTGAAGCGGGCGGCGGCGCTGGAAGAAGGCAGCGGCGGCGGACTGGGCGCAGGAGATGGCGCGACGGGCGACGAGGAGGCCGACGGGGCTCCGGCCTGGCTCTCTCCTCCGGCGAGGGCGGAGCGCGGGAGCAAGGGGAGGCAGTGGCGACGAGCTCGAGGAGCTGCTCCCCTTGAGCGCTCGGGCGACGGGGACGACTGGCGCCGGTGGAGGGAGGAGGCGACGGGGTCACGCGCGAGGGAGAAAGAAGGGCGAGGCGCTCGTGGAAGCGAGAGGGAGAGATCGAGAGGACAGCGCGGGGCTCTGCTTGTCGATGTGCGTGCGCGAGGGGAACGAGAAGAAGGTGGCGGCGCTGGCAGGGAGGGGACGAGAGAACGAGAGAGAGAGATGCGTGGGGGCTGGGCTAGGGTTAGAGGCGGCTGGGCCTTGGGCCGGCTTAGGAAGGCCGGTGGAGGAGCCTTGGCCCATGCGGGCGTGCTGGAGAAAAAGCCTGGTGCAGATGGGCCTGCTGGGTTCTCTTCTCCCTCTCTTAAATTTCTAAAACAGAAAAGCGTAGAGAGAAGGTAAAAGAAGAGGGGGGTTAGGGAAAGAAAAAGCGCAAGGGGATAATTTTCCCGGACTCACAAAAATATGCTCATTCCAAGAAAAATAGAAAGGCCAAGATTGCGAGATTTAAATTCAAAACATTTGAATTTAATTCAAATGGGTGAATAGGAAGTGGAGGTTTGGAAGGCCCAAAAATGTTCGGATTTTTGGTGGAGCTCCGGAAAATGATGAAATAATTATTGGCAAGGTTGGAGACCAAACTTGAAGCAGAAAAGGAACGAAATTATTTTGCAAGTGTGTTTTGGTGATTTCCAAAATAAAGAAATATTTAATATAGCTCCCTAAATATCGGGAGGGTATGTTATAAAGAGAAGTCATCCTTCCCTCGATTTAAATGGACCGAAGATCCATACGATTTTATTTAGTTGAGTTTTAAAAATTAAATGGCATGCTGGCATGATGACATGATGCAATGCAAAAATAAAAGAGCAAGCACAAAAGACACATGGCAAAACTCGGAATAGCTGGAAGTCTTCTGGAGCGTCGGTCTCGGGGCGTTACAACACTCCACCACTACAAGAGGATCTCGTCCCGAGATCTAGAATGGCACCGGAGAGAAAACAGAAGAGGACGAGAGGAGGTAAAACTAAGTTGCTCCTTCGACCAATGAGTGAAACCAAAGAACCTTGAGAGGTTGAAAAGTTGAAAGAAAGGACATAACAGAGTTGAACACAATTGAGAGCACTGCGGTAGAACAAATAGAAACAAGGAACGCCATTTGAACCTTAGAGGTTGCAAAGCTATGAATGACGAGTTCAATGAAGAAGAAGGAATTGAACCCGCTCTGGTTGAAATGAGATAAACAAGGAACAAGGAAGATCAAAATCAGACAGCACTCCGGTTGAAAAGAGATGCAAGACTTGATAAGATGAAAAGAACTTGAAGAGATGACACAACATTCCGGTTGAATGGATAAGCATGAAAAGAACATGATCCTCCATTCGAGAAGATGAGTGAAGAGAGCAACATCACTATGCCTCCGCAAGAAAGAATAGACGATAGATCATTGGAATAACAGAATGAAGAAGAAAATGCCAACTTCTGCCACAAATGAGCTTGGAAAGCATCCTTGCAAAGAAGAATTGAACGGAGTTGTTGGAAAATCAACAACGAAAAGAATAAGCTTGTAGTGGGCTTATGGAAAACATCTCAAAACTATGAGGTGACAATCGACCACTATCGAAAACAAATGCTTGCTTGAGATCAACGAAGGGATGAAAACTGCTTCCGCCGAGAGGATAGGAGAAAACTTGGATCATTGATAAGCACCACAATACAACATTCCTTAGGGAAGGCTTTAGGTGAAATCTATACCAAGATGACTCCAACGAAGAGATTGATGGATTTAAAATACCTCGTTCTTGACAACATATGAATCATGAAAAATGAAGAAAATTGTCAAGAGTGATATAACACCACCTCAAAAGATAAGATAGAAAGAATTTGCACTTCAGAATGCAAGATGAAGAATGCTTGAACGCCTTGAAACAAAACATGTGTTGAGCACCATGTTTATTTTAGAGTATAGCTTGGCTGATCTTTGCTTCGAGAGAAATCTTGAAGAACAAATGAACAATGAATGGAATCCTTGATGAACCACCATGTAGAGCCTCCGTGAAGAACTTCGGTAATAAAAGGATGATAGAAAGAAAGAGAAGTTGAAAACACAAGGTGAATCCTTGCAATGATTTAGATGGGGCTTCGCGACGATATAACCGAGAAAACTTGGAACTCCAGAAAAGGAAAAGATGAAACACTAGAGACGAGAATTACTTCATCATGAACAATCTCCGGAAGAAAATAATTGAATCATCTAGAGGAAATAAGAATAATATTTATTGTATGCTTAACCTTCACCAATTTAAATTGATGACAAGCAACGGATTTGGCATACTACTTATTCTCGTAGAAAGGATTAAGAGAGATATAGCGCAAGCTTGAGAAGGTATTGATGGAACCACCGTGTAGGATTGGAAACAACAAATGAATTGATATGATAACGAAGGAAGAGAAAATCTTGAACAAACCACCGTAATAATTGAAAATGAAAGTAGTAAAGGCACAATTCGCCGGGAAGAATGGAAAAATGAATGAAGGAACTTGAGGGGATTTAGATACATGAGAACGAAGAGGCCATGAACTGATTAGAGGATATTTAAACGATGCACCGGAAGAATTCAAGAACGAGAGTTGAAAGCTGAGAGTGAATAATTCTGAGATGATTGGCTCCGGAGAATGAAGCTGAAAAGACTCCTGAATTTCTCTGGATGGGTGAAATGAATTCTCACAATCGAAAACAAATATGAGGGGATGGCATCAAGCTAGAACCATGAATCTTGAAGAGAATGGAGCAAGATTTAAGAGAAATCATTCTTCGGTCTTCAAAATCCGAGAATGACGATGAGAAACACCACCATGAATTGTTGAGATACTCCGGAATGAAGAGCAGAAAGGTTGAACCAGCGATGAAAAGAATATGAAAGCGAACTTGGAGAATACATTTGACTGTTGAGAAATCATTCTTACGTCAAACTTCGAAAAGAATTTGGGAATGACCCCGAGAAAAATTAGAAGAGTCAGGTAAGATCCTGGGAAAAACCTATGGGTTAGGGCCCACTCAAAAGGAAAACACCGTTGAAATGATTTTGAAGATAGATTGCACCGGTTGAATTAAATGACTAGAATGAGATAACAACCTCAAAATAACTTGAACGGATTGAGAATGGAAACACGAATCTTCTGAGATATCTTGAGCACTTCGAATAAGAATAGAGAGAGATGAACAATTATGAGAGGCACCGGCATGGGATAGCATTTGAACAAGGATAAGGATATGATCAACACCGAAAGCTTGAGTTAAATCCACCGGAGAAGAAAAGAGATGAAGAATAATAAACTTGAAGCTCGTGAGAATCTTCACGAGGGATCACCGGATCAGAACATGATTAAAATATATGAGTCCTTGAAGAAAAAGGGTGGGAGGGCGGGAAAACAAAGACAACTTGGGACGGATGAAACAAACACCATCGAGAAAACTTAGAATTGATCTTGCGGATGTTGAGATGATCGGATCCACTTGAAGAGAAGCATGCCGGTAGGAAAAGAATTAACATGACAACCTCGATGATCAAGAAGGATTAGAATTCGCATAGCAATATGAGAACACCGTTTAGGAAAGGTATGGATTCAACATTTGACTTCGAAGCAACTCGAATACCACAAATGAAACAAAACAAAGGATTTGGCTTGCAGAATAAGCCAGAACAAACATATGATAGAGATTTCGTCCGAAATTTTCGTGGTGGGGCCCACACGGGCTCGAGTGTACAGCAACATCATGTACAAGGCAGTGCACATGACATACGAAGTGTCCCCGAACCAGCATAGCCAAGGGTTCTTTAAGACACAACGAGACCACTGTAAAAACGACCGTGGAAAGGCGGACCACTAGACGTCGAACCCCAATCTCATATCATGCATCTGTCGAAAAGATATTCTAGGAGCTACTTGAATTCCCACCTATAGAACTCCCGAAACTTTCTGGTTATGCAATCTGGTGTTGGGGATACAGGGGAAGCAATATATATCTCACCCAAAACTAACAATTCCTACATCCAAGCTGTATCCATCCGTCAACACATAACCAAGAAAACTCCGGAAATCGTGTACCTCAACCTTCGAAAAGCATCCGTTATACGAGTTATGGCAATACTCTCGAGCTCGCCCCAGTACTGGGTTATCGAGGTTATCTCACCAACAACTGCATAAAAGAGATTTTCGATGTCGGCAAAACTCAGGTATTCCAGAACTGCAACGATAAAATTGTGACGACAACACCTCGGAGCTCAACTCCCCGGGTCAATGCCACATAATAGACAGGAGGCACCAAGAACAATGTTCTCGTCACAAAACCATCGGAACGATTCCAAGATACCCGCGTGATCCTAAAAATTTTTAGTGAAATTTGAGGAGAGGAAAGTCAAAACATCTACGTCAGGAGACCTCACCAGAGTGACGAAGGGACTGAGGAGTAAAAAGAATCCTACTCTCCGATATATATAATCCTAAGACTCAAAACATTTTTGTTCTAGACTCAACAACGCCAGCAAACAATCAAGCAGGGGGCTCCTAAGTCGGGGATGGCTCTGATTACCAACTTGTAGCACCCACGATGCGGCTATATCTCCCACGTGTCGAAGCACGACTTAGAGGCATAACCGCATTGTGGTTTTGTCGCAAGAAGGGTCATCTTCACACAATCCCATGTAATGAACAAGAATGGGATAAAGAGTTGGCTTACAATCGCCACTTCACACCATGAACATAAATAAATCATACATCATTCAGAGTACACACATATAGTCCGACTACGGACAAAGCCAAAAGAAAAGAAGATAACCCAACTGCTAGATCCCGGATCGTCCCAACTGGGCTCCACTACTGATCAACAAGAAACAAAACATAGCAACGACCAAGGTCTTCGTTGAGCTCCCATCTGAGCTCGGTTGCATCACCTGCACTGGTATCATCGGCACCTGCAACTGTTGTGATAGTATCTGGTGAGTCACGAGGACTCAGCAATCTCAAAACCTACGAGATCAAGACTATTTAAGCTTATGGGAAAGGAAGGGGTAAAGTGGTGAGGTTGCAGCAGCGACTAAGCATATATGGTGGCTAACATACGCAAATAAGAGCGAGAAGAGAGCAAATGGAACGGTCGTGAAGCTAGCAATGATCAAGAAGTGATCCTGAACTCCTACTTACGTCAAACATAACCCAAAACCGTGTTCACTTCCCGGACTCCGCCGAGAAGAGACCATCACGGCTACACACGCGGTTGATGCGTTTTAATTAGATCTGGTGTCAAGTTATCTACAACCGGACATTAACAAATTCCCATCTGCCTATAACCGCAGGCACGACTTTCGAAAGATTATACCCTGCAGGGGTGTCCCAACTTAGCCCATGACAAGCTCTCGCGATCAACGAAGGAATAGACCTTCTCCCAGGAAGACCCGATCAGACTCGGAATCCCGGTTTACAAGACATTTCGACAATGGTAAAACAAGACCAGCAAAGCCGCCCGATGCACCGACAAATCCCGATAGGAGCTGCACATATCTCGTTCTCAGGGCAACACCGGATGAGACTAGCTACGAGTAAAACCAGCCCTCAAGTTTCCCCGAGGTGGCCCCGCAGGCAGCTCAGTTCGGACCAACACTCGAAGGAGCACTGGCCCGGGGGGGGGGGGGTTAAAATAAAGATGACCCTTGAGTCTGCAGAACCCAAGGGAAAAAGGCTTAGGTGGCAAATGGTAAAACCAAGGTTGGGCCTTGCTGGAGGAGTTTTATTCAAAGCGAACTGTCAAGGGGGTCCCATAAATCACCCAACCGCGTAAGGAACGCAAAATCCGGGAACATAACACCGGTATGACGGAAACTAGGGCGGCAAGAGTGGAACAAAACACCAGGCATAAGGCCGAGTCTTCCACCCTTTACCAATATATAGATGCATTAATTAAATAAGAGATATTGTGATATCCCAACATAATCCTGTCCATCATGGAGCAATCTTCAACTTCACCTGCAACTAACAATGCTATAAGAGGGGCTGAGCAAAAGCGGTAACATAGCCAAGCAATGGTTTGCTAGGAAGGGTGAAAAAGGTTAGAGGCTGACATGGCAATATGGGAGACATGGTAAACAAGTGATAGGTAGCGCAACATAGCGATTGAACGGAGCAACTAGCAAGCAAAGATAGAAGTGATATCGAGGGTAAAGGTCATCTTGCCTGAAATCCCGCAAGGAAGAAGAACGAGTCCATGAAGAAGACAAACGGACGTAGTCGAACGAATCCTCACAACTCCGGAACGAAACCGAAGCTAACGAGAGAAGCAACCCGGAAAGAAGCAAACAATATGGTAAACACACAAGCATAATCATGGCATGATGCACAGACAAGTATGATGCATGTCCGGTTTAAAGAGGCATGGCATGGCAAGGCAAAGCAAACAACACTACAATTTAAGTGGAGCTCAATATGCAACGAGTTGCATATTCATGGAACACCACGACAATTATTTAGTTCTCTCTTGTTTAAGTTACCAAACAATATTAAATGTTATTAAGCATGGCAAGAGGTGAAGCATAACTGAACTAACTATTTAGGCAAGTTCAAATGAGGCCGGAAACAACAAACAACAATTCCGGAAAATCCCCATATGTCATTTAGCAATTAAGGCAAACAACAATTTTAAGCATTTTAATTGTTGTTATCATGATGCGGATGACATATGCAAGTTTTATGCAATTTTTATGAAAACGTTAACATGAGCATGAAACGAGGCATTTGTCGCCATGGCGGAACAAAAGGGGTGCCTCGGCAACGATAACGAAAATGGTGCCACGGCAACATTCCGGTCCCGATAACTCGAGTGAGATACCGATGCAAACGAGAAGTGTGACGCGAGCGTGTCATGCAAGGATGGTGGGGTGCTCCCGACTTCCGGGTTCCCACGGGACGGTGGCATGGCAAACGAGTGATAATCGGACACGGTGCAAACATATCGTACATCTCATACAACACATGCATTCGATCACGGTCGGTCGTCTCGGGTTTTATACCTTCGAAGCATGCGTTTCCGGGCGGAACGAGGTCGGAGCGGTGTAGAGGAAGTAGGCGTTCACGGGACATCGTGGAAGTAGTCGTTCGCGGCGACGGTAGTGGAAGTAGTTGTTCATGTGGCGACGGTAGTGGTACATATCATAGTGGAAGTAGTTGTACAAGTCCCGTGGATGTTCGGGGCCCACGGGGTCTTCGAGGGTCGACGGTAGTGGTTCACGGACGTTGTGAAGGTAGTTATACACGGGTCTTCGAGCGACGGTAGATGGTACACGTTTTCGTAGATGTCCTTGGCGATCCGAAGGGGTACTTGACGAAATCCACCTCGGATGTGGTCGTACACGGCGTCGGTAGAGGAACTTGGCGGTCCATGTACTCAAACTTGGCGCGTCCAAAGGGGATGACCGGCTGGGCTGCTACTCCGGTTGGCGTGGCAGCGAGGCAAAGGAGCTCGTGCTCCTTGGCGATGAGAGGCTCGGGGCATGATCAGGGTCGAAGAGGGCCGAGGCAGGGGGCGAGCCGCGTGGTTGGCTGATGGTAGCCACGGCCATGGAGGTCAACGAGCGCGGCCATGCGGTCATCCTCCTGCTCGAGGCAGAGGATGCAGGGGCGACGACCACGCCGGACTTGAGGACGGGGACGGCGAGGGGAGGCGGAGGCGGAGATGGTCCGGCACGGAGAAGTCGCAGGTGAGGTGCGGGCGAGCTCGTGCTCGAGTGCCTGAAGACGATGACGCGGCGGCAGAGAAGCGGGCGGCGGCGCTGGAAGAAGGCAGCGACGGCGGACTGGGCGCAGGAGATGGCGCGACGGGCGACGAGGAGGCCGACGGGGCTCCGGCCTGGCTCTCTCCTCCGGCGAGGGCGGAGCGCGGGAGCAAGGGGAGGCAGTGGTGACGAGCTCGAGGAGCTGCTCCCCTTGAGCGCTCGGGCGACGGGGACGGCTGGCGCCGGTGGAGGGAGGAGGCGACGGGGTCGCGCGCGAGGGAGAAAGAAGGGTGAGGCGCTCGTGGAAGCGAGAGGGAGAGATCGAGAGGACGGTGCGGGGCTCTGCTTGTCGATGTGCGTGCGCGAGGGGAACGAGAAGAAGGTGGCGGCGCTGGCAGGGAGGGGACGAGAGAACAAGAGAGAAAGATGCGTGGGGGCTGGGCTAGGGTTAGAGGCGGCTGGGCCTTGGGCCGGCTTAGGGAGGCCGGTGGAGGAGCCTGGGCCCATGCGGGCGCGCTGGAGAAAAAGCCTGGTGCAGATGGGCCTGCTGGGTTCTCTTCTCCCTCTCTCTTAAATTTCTAAAACAGAAAAGCATAGAGAGAAGGTAAAAGAAGAGGGGGGTTAGGGAAAGAAAAAGCGCAAGGGGATAATTTTCCCGGACTCACAAAAATATGCTCATTCCAAGAAAAATAGGAAGGCCAAGATTGCGAGATTTAAATTCAAAACATTTGAATTTAATTCAAATGGGTGAATAGGAAGTGGAGGTTTGGAAGGCCCAAAAATGTTCGGATTTTTGGTGGAGCTCCGGAAAATGATGAAATAATTATTGGCAAGGTTGGAGACCAAACTTGAAGCAGAAAAGGAACGAAATTATTTTGCAAGTGTGTTTTGGTGATTTCCAAAATAAAGAAATATTTAATATAGCTCCCTAAATATCGGGAGGGTATGTTATAAAGAGAAGTCATCCTTCCCTCGATTTAAATGGACCGAAGATCCATACAATTTTATTTAGTTGAGTTTTAAAAATTAAATGGCATGCTGGCATGATGACATGATGCAATGCAAAAATAAAAGAGCAATCACAAAAGACACATGGCAAAACTCGGAATAGCTGGAAGTCTTCTGGAGCGTCGGTCTCGGGGCGTTAGAGCTGCGGTTGACACTCGGTCCCCGGAAGCCTTGCTGACCCGTGGGGGATCAGACCCTCGTTGGCCAGGTCATTGAGATCTGTCTCGTGATGGTCGAGCGGATCCAATCCCCTTGGACCCAACCTTTTGGCAGGCGGACTTGACGAAGATCCGCGCCGACTGGACGGTCTCCCTTCGCTTTCCCCCGTCGCCGCGCCTTCTTCGCGTGCTCTAAGGCCGCCATCTCTCCTTCACCATTGTCGCGGCGAAGCACGCGAGGAGTGGATAGGCGCAGGCGAGAGCAGCGCAGCGGGCGGAGGCAAAGAGGGCGGAGAGAAGAATGGGAAGGCACTGTTCAAAAACCTCGCCCGGCGCTTATATAAGGACGCTTCGAGTGTCTGACGAGTAGGCCCGGGCGGTCCTGTCACATCCCGAAACAGTCACGCACGCACGATACGTGGCGAAAAAGGCGGCGCGGAAATCGAGGCGTCCACGCCTTATCCCATCCGAGTACCGCGGTCCGCCCCGTTTCGCGCGCTTCCCAAATTCGGATCCCACAAAATCCGCTAACGGCGGATCAATCTGTCAGACGATATCTTTCCTACGATCCGTCGCTCGGAAGTTCACTAAAGTTCAAAAGTTCACTCGACAGAAGAAAGGAATGGATCAAGGCGACTGAAAGAAAAGTTGATGCCAACGCCAAAAAGAAAAATCGCTGATCCAGGATACGACATAATCAAAGCACGGGAAATAGGTCGGAGAAAATCATCAACTCCTTCCTCACTCGAACCTCGATCCATTCGGGTGCTAATGATGAGGTTATGTACCTAGGGTAGGGTCATGGACTATCTAGGATACCATACCCAAGGACACCCTTAGAAGAAGCTACCTTCCAGTCGACCAAGAGGGACTTCACTCGACGAACTCAAGGACACTCGACGATGAAGATAGCCACTCGACCATGAAGCTAACCACTCGACGGCCAGGAGACCTAAAGTCACTCAGCACGCAACGGTCTGTCATTAAGTAGCTTTAATAGTCTTCATGGCACTTTATGAGGGCGTTACCAGTAACCCCCTATCTTAATGTACTTTAAACCCTGCATAACTGAGGGCCGGAGGGGTCTGGCGGACTCTATATAAGCCACCCCCTCCTCAGTGTAAAGGGTTCGCACCCCTGTAACTCATATACACAGAAACCAGTCGACCGCCTCCGGGCTCCGAGATGTAGGGCTATTACTTCCTCCGAGAAGGGCCTGAACTCGCTAAACACTCGTGTGTACAACTACTCCATAGCTAGGATCTTGTCTCTCCATACCTACCCCCCATTCTACTGTCAGACTTAGAACCACGACAACGGGTGCATTGGTACCGGTTGGTGGAACCAACCGGGACCAATGACCCACCTTTAGTCCCACTTGGTGCCTCCAACCGGGACCAAAGGTCTTTGTTTCCCGCCCTTTGGGCTGCTGAAAAGAGGTCTTTGGTCCCGGTTGGTAGCCCCAACCGGGACTAAAGGGGTCACTAGTCTCGGTTTGTGCCACGAGCCGGGACCAATGCCTTTGCTATATAAGTAGCACTTAGGAAAATTTCAGAACTATCCATCCCCATTTCAATCTCTTCTCCTGCTCTCCCCCGACGGCGGTGGATCCATCCACGACGTCGGCAGGCTGCCCGAGCCAGCCCTCGCCCCGCGCCGCCCCGTCATGCGCCGCCCCGACGCCGTCGCCGCCCCGCCCCGCCCCGCGCCGCACCTCGCCGTCACCGTCTCCATCGCCGTCGCCGTGGGAAACTAATTTAATTTGACGTTAGTAGTAGTTAATTTAGATGTGTAGTTAATTTTGTTAAATTTTTTTGATTTATTTGTAGTTCATAGATTTTTTTGTTAGATGTGTAGTAATTTAGATGTGTAGTTCATAGATTTTTCTGTTAGATTTTTTTTCATATTGTGTAATTAATTTCTTTATATTGTGTTAGATTTTTTTTCTATTAATAGATTTTTTGGTGATATTATTGTTGAATATGCATGTGTGTATGTTCATATATATGCAAAGATCGAATATGTCAAATTTTTATGATTTTTTTCTGTTCATAAAATTTTTATGATTTTTTCTGTTGTAATTTTGTTCATAGAATTTTAATGATTTTTTTGTTCATAGTATTTTCTTTGTCAACTTATTATGTATGTATAGAAAAATTGTAAATGATATAAGTCATTTATGAATATGTTCATATTTAGAATAGAGGAAAAATGAAAAAAATAAGAAGAGAAAGTGTTTAATATAATTAGTTAGAAAAATAATAAAACTATAGTTAAACTAGTTTATTTTTAGTAAGTACTACTTTATTTTATTTATAGTAAGTGCTTCATATATAATTGAACTAGCTAGTTGATTTAATAAACTACTTTATTTTACTATATATAGAAGTAGTTTGTTTTTAGTAAGTACTACTTTATTTATTTATAGTAAGTGCTTAGTAGTTGAACTAGTTGATTTAATTAATAAAACTACTTTATTTAAGTATATATAGAACTAGTTCCTGCATCGACGTCGGTGATGTCTATCCCGCATCCTCGTCGTCGTCGACTCAGCGGTGGAGGCCTGCTTGATCAGGGTCATATTCAGGACTAGGCTCCGCCGGGCTGGTATTGGGAGGTGCTACCTTTCGGGGGACGTAGGTTGGTGAGGAGGCAGCCCGTTGTTGACCCGATCCTTGTTTGGTGGCGGTCGCGTGGGTCAGTGACGGTGCCGAGGCTTCCGGACACCGTGGAGGTGGTACGTCATCGTGTCAGCGAGGAGGACGAGCACGTCCGTCGCTACATGGTTGCATTGGAGGGCAGGTTCGACAATACCTGGCAGATTCTTCAGGGATCTCTTTGGAGGTATGATCCTGTGATGGTTTCTTATCTTTGGGTGTCCACCGCCCACGACGATACCCGTCGGGCGCTACGGTTCTAGTTGTATTAGTGATGCTATATTAGTGATAATATTCATCGATGTACGGACACCAAGAGATGATGTACTTTTGCTTATAATTGAATGCATGCTAATTTGAATACTACTTTATTTTATGATTTGGTTTGCTTATTTATGATTTGGTTTGCTTATTGAATGCTCATATTGGAAAAGTTCTCCTTCATTCCCGTGTGCTAGACAATTTGGTGTAATAATGCACTCAGGAATGAAAGGAGGAGCTACGTACCATCACCGATAGTCAACCCGTGATTAATAATAATGATCTAGTTTAATATTTGAATTATGAACATAGGCCGGAAATATCGTACTCGGACGACGAAAACCGCCCGGGGGAGTGCGACTGGTGCCACGACGACCGAGGTATGTGCGACAGGTTCATTGAGCTGGACGAAGATCGGCGCTTCAGCATTAAGCTCGAGGAGACCTTCGATGTTCATACGGTACGCAACGACGACAATAGTTTTTTTTTCATAATTAAGCACGACTTCAACTATTTTAACGTGTATTTTTCATCTTTTCCAATTCGACTAGCTTATTCCATGCTATGCAAGATGCTATGTCTTGGAGACGATGGGTTTTGAAGACCATGAAAGTATGGAAACCAAAAAAATTCTCCTAAGGACCCATCATGGTGTGGATTTTCAAGTAAAATTGTACAATGCTGAGAGTGTAACCCATTTTGGTTACAAAAATTGAGAAATACTTTGCAAGATGTATGGTTTTGATGAGGGTATGCTTGTCACCATGGATCTTGGTGATCCTACAATCGAGCAAGACAGACCTTTGATTTCGGTCCTTGTGGATACACCTCCAATTCTTCCCCCATGTGAGCTTAACATAGTTATTAAGTAATTTATGTTGTTTATTTCAAAATAGTTGACATCTTATTTCCATTGACAGCTTATTTTCATTCTTCAAAGAATGTGCGGAAGATGGTAGATAAAACCCACTACACCGATGACTCTGAATTAACTTATAGGGAGAAAAATCATCTGATCGCATTTTGTACTGATCTTGAGAATTACAATGTCTACAATCGAACTCCTCAACATTATGGTCAATACGTGCCACTAGTGCATATCTTGAACTATGGTAACTACCATGGAGATACCCTGGTATGATTTTTTACTATTACGACATCTGTGCATCTTTTTGCACATTTCTAAAACTAGTACATCATTGCTAACTACGAAGTTATTACTATGTTTTCAACAGATAATCTCGAATGATTGTGTGCCTCATCTGATGTATACGCACGGTAGCCTTCATGTTTTGAACATACAACCAGGTCTTCCTACGAATCTGAACTGTCCGTACCGGGTTTCTAAAAGAAATTGAGACATGACAATCAAAGAATGGAAAAAATGTATGGATAGTCGTAAGGAGCTTCTTGGAAGCAAAAGGCAGCGAAGCGCAAGAATTGAAGTCATGATGATCTCCATTCTTCATAATGGAGAGTCAGGGTCTATATTATTTTATGCTATTTTACTTTAAGGGTGTTTAGGTCCTACCTGATACTGATGATCATGTGCTAAGAACAATTATGTAGGGTTGGGTTCGATGACTATGAGGATGATGATCGTATGACTTATTATTAATAACGAGTAGAAGTTGTATGATGATGCATGATTAGTAGGACTTGTTATTATATATGATGATGTATGATGCGAGCATGCATGAGTTATTATATCAGTGGGTGAAATGAACATAACAGCAGCGTTGGTAAACCAAGGATGAAGATATAAGAGAGGACACTTCTCTCTATTAGCTAGCTAATAACAACCTAAAAATAACCCCCAAAACCCCTAAAAGCAGCCACTTTTTCTTAAAAAAAAAGAAAAACATCGCCTTTTGGTCCGGGTTGGTGCCACCAACCGGGACCAAAGGCCCCCCTGCTTGGGTTCGGTGCACCGGCCACGTGAAGGACCATCTGTCCCGATTCGTGTTAGAACCGGGACTAAAGGGGGGAGGCATTAGTAACGACCCTTTAGTCCCGGTTCAAGACCCTTACGAACCGGGACAAATGCCCTGTTTTCTACTAGTGAGACCGCATATGCAGCCGTAGTTTACTTGAGTCTTCTCCTGTTGTTCCTCGTAGCTGCCCTTTGATCCTCTACTTTGATTCTGAGAGAAGCTAACTAGTAAGTACAGTACTTGTTAGTTGAGCTAACATGCACGCGCACCCTAAAACTAGGGTGTTAATGTCTCTCGGTGTGAGCGATGTGTGTTGGCTTAGGCTGGTCACAATAGGCAAGAACATAAGCTAGTAACTTCACACTTCTCTAAAGAGACCGGCTTTTCTACTCTCGGGTGTAGGCACACCCCTTATCTACACCATTCATAGTAGATTCCATTTTCTCGAGATCTTAACCATGGTCTGCTAGCCCGGTGTGATTTGCAAAACATGTAAAAATAAGCTAAACACATAAAACAGTAACCTGCTCATGCTCTGTACCATCTCCTGTCTCCCTCCCAGTTTTCTATCTTAAAAAATGCATGCGCTCTCTCCTTCTCTTTTCTCTCTCTCTATGCTTCCGCTCTCTCTGTAACGGTGTAACCCTCTCTCACACTGAGATCTTTTCTCTCTCTCTCTATACTCCTACTCTCTTTCTCTCTGTAACCCTCTCTCTCACATCTCTTTTCTCTCAATGTTTTCCTGCTCTCTCTAACGCCTTCTTGTGTGTTCTCTCTTTACTCATTCTTCTCCCACACACACGCTTCAATGTCTCTCTCTCCTTCCTCATTTCCGCCCTTTCTCACAGCTCCTCACTCGTCCGATGCAAGCATTGGAGCTTGTGTGAGGCAGCTTTTCACGTGTGGACAGAGTTGAAAAATGGCTCACGTGGTGACAGTAACATATCCTGCCAAAAGTTATCAGGAACCAGACTAGGACCTACGATGTTCCATGTGACATTAGCGTGGGATAAATGCTTTTGAGCTCATGGCTACTGCAAATACTCTGTGGTGTGTCAGACACGTTTATGAATCTCGAGGAAACTCAATGGCTCAGATAAAGGGTGTGAGCACACCCAGGTGCAGCCACATCTTTCCGTTCCCTAAACTATGTTACTACCATCATAGTGGATAGGAATATCTATGTAGTGTCATGCAACGATGTATTTATTAGGTTATAGACTTATTGTTTTTGGAGTGTGTGATGTTCCGGTAACTTAGCTAGTTACCACAAGCACCTCTCTCTTCACTAAATACGTGCCACATAAGCAAAGTTATATTGGAGTGTGTGATGTTACTCCTAAGTTCCTCCCCACTATGACCAGCCTTAGTAACTAGAGTCGGCTGCCGCTTCAGCTCTTGAGCCTTCAACGCCCTCTCATTGATTTCCTGATGTAGGAAGTTGGAGTATAAATTAATCAATTTGAGATGCTTATGAAGAGTCTTGAGGTTAAGGTTAAACTCCTGATCTGGCGATAGTTTTAACTCGTATTATTTGTCAAACGTACCTGAATTGGAGCAATAGCAGGTTGGGGTACTAGCCACGTGCTCCTCCAATTGTGCAATCCTTGAGGCAGCCGCTCGATACTCTTAAGATTGTTTTGATGACCGGAGTACCAATCCTTGATATTGTCATCGACGAGGTTGTATGTACCTGAATACACCAACCTCTTCACCTGGCAAGGCCTTATTTGCAAAGTAGACGAAGTAGACACACCCGCCGTCCCTACCGCCCAGCCGCGAGGCATCCATGGCGAAGCTGTTGGGCCACCCGAGGAACAGCACGCGGTCGGTCAGGCTATGCCCGTGTTTCCTCACCCATCGTGTTTTCTTCTCCGGTGACGTTGTATCCTCCCTAGCGCGTGCACAACCACTTGGAGCCCAGGTCTTATGCCAGTCGTATAATTGGACCTGGACAACCACCCACAAAAGCTCGCCACAAGACTCGAGGACATGGCTGTACCCCCGCGAGTAGGGCCCTTTCTCCCACGGCAAACGTGGCGGCCTTGGTACCAACACGTCGTCAGTTCGTCACCACCATCAGGCGTGATTAGCTGCCACTGTCCAGCTTCAACGGTCACCATGATCTTGCCATTGTAGTACGTGGCGCAGAACTCTCCATGATGAGGTGCTTGAATGGTCATCTGGACGGCCGTCCACTCGGCATCACCAGGACGGAGGAGAGCCGCCCGGAAAGTGGTGCCGTCGTCATAGATGACACCGCAGGGGTCAAACTCCTCCTCCCATGGGAAGGTGGGCAGGTGGGCGGCAGCTCCGGTGAGAGGATCGTGGAGGCTAGGGTGGAAGTACTCATCAACGGCCAGATACCTCATACCATAGGCCGGCGCCGTCCGTGCTGCACACCCAGTTTCACCGGGGCATGGGCGACGGGAACACCACGCAGTAGCTGGCCATGGAGAAGACGCACCTGAACTTCAAGTGGCCGGGTTCTTGGTCCGGCGGCGCGAGGAGCCATGGCAGGAATTGGGTCCTGGTTGTCCTCGGCCGCCGGGACAGCGGGTCGCGCGAGCCGCGCCATTGCTTGCAGACGGCGTGGAAGCTGACGAAGTCAGCGGCGTCGTGCACGCGGCCGGATATCTCTCGGAGTACGTCCGCCGGGAGGTCCGACCATCGCCTCCTGTGACAGATGCCATCTTGAGAGAGAGATCGACGAGAGATATGATGGCGTCTTGTTTGAGTCGGTGATGGGCGTAACTATGGGCCGTTGAGCCTTCAAACGTGCAGCCCGCCCAGTTTTAGCCCAACCAAGCGGCAACGAGTTTCACCGGAGGAACGAGCGCTCCTTTCCAGCCTAGCAACGATCAGCGCCACTTGGCGCGCTCTCAGCCATTCGACACATGTCGTGCTCTGGGCGCTCCCTTCAGATTTTATTATTTTTTATTTTTTCACACGCGTTTTCGGTTTTTTTTTGTTTTTTTGACGTTTTGGTTTTTCACTGGTCTTTCCTAGCTTTTCAACCAAAAAATATTTTTTGAAAAAAAAAATTACGCAAAAAACGCATTTTTTTTCGCGAGTCACGGTTTTGTTTTCTCCAGAGACACGGTTGTGCTTACGTGAGAGGCACGGCCGTGCCTCTTGGAAACAGAAAAAAAATGCGTTTTCTGTTTTTTTTTCCTTTCGCGAGAGGCACGGTTTTGCTTCCGCGAGAGGCACGGCTGTGCTTTCGCGAGAGTCACGGCCGTGCCTCTTGGAAACGAAAAAAAGCACGTTTTTTGTTTTTTTTTCTTCCGCGAGAGGCACGGTTTTGCTTCCGCGAGAGGCACGGTTGTGCTTTCGCGAGAGTCACGGCCGTGCCTCCCCCGGAAACGAAAAAAACACGTTTCCTGTTTTTTTTTCTTTCGCGAGAGGCACGGTTTTGCTTCCGCGAGAGGCACGATTGTGATTTTGTCGGAGGCACGGGTGTGCATCTTTCGGAAAGGAGAAAAACCCGTGCTCCCGGTTCTGTTTTTTCGTCCGTTTTTTTTCGTGAAAGAAAAGTTCGTCAAAACCTATCATCATGGGATCTAGTTTTGAAGATCTCGACGCGAGGAATCCAACGACGAAAGCGGTTCGAGATTTGGACACACGTTTTAAGAAATAAAGCGTTTTGAATAAACGGATCTACGAAAAAAGGGAAAACTCCCAGGTTGCAACAAGTGGCACACATGCAGCGCGCCACTTGTCACAACCTGGGGAAGTTGGAGTGATCTCCGCAAGGAGTACTCCTTAACTAGTGATTTCGGCGGGAGCCTTGTCTCACAAAAAAAGAGCAGCAAACCCATCCGGACCCCTCGAACCTCCCCGCCCTTCCCTCTCGTTAGGGTTTCTCTCTCCTCTCGGCGGTGGCGGCGGCCAACCCATAGAGATCGATTATCCCCTGCTCTCCTCCCCTCGTCGGCGACTGCTGAGGCTTGCGGGCCTCTAGGAGCGGCGCGGGGCGCTGGTCTGCTTTGGGACAATACCGCCCGCGGACATCAACACCCTCGGGCAAGAGAATCATGGCTTCAATGGCTTCGAGCTCGGGCGCCACCACTTCCGACCTCGCTGGGATGATGGAAGAGTTGGGCTTGATGGAGGCAGATCTGCAAGACGTGATAGTTGAAGACGAAGAGCTATCGTAGGAGGCTACTCACAGGATGGCGCTGGCTAGGGTTCATACTGATAAACCCTATAGCCAGTATTGGTTTTTTAGGAATATGAGAGTTGCACGGGATTTGAGGTGAAGATCAGACCGCTGGAGGACAATCTCTACATGATGCAATTCTCTTGCCTAGGCGATTGGGAACGGGTGATGGAAGATGGACCATGGAATTTCAAGGGGAAGGCGGTTGTTCTGGCTCCATATGATGGCTTCACTAAGCCCTCGACCATCAAGCTCAATAAAATTGATATCTGGGTGCAGATTCACGATCTGCCCGATGGCTACTTCCCCAAGATCAAAGCTTTGTCTTCAACAGTTGGTGAGTTCATATTTGCTGAACCTAAATCTCAAGATTTTGAAGGCAACTTTGCCCGTGTCTGAGTGAGGATTGATTTCACCAAGCCTCTGAAGAATGATGTGTCACTTGTGGTAAAGAAGAAACACGGCTTTGAGCGAGTAATCGTTCGAGTTAAGTATGAAAGACTGCCAGATTGGTGTGCATTTTGCGGTAACCTGGGACACCAGTTCAAGGAATGTGGTGATGGGGTACACCCACCAAAGGCACTGGTTTTTAAAGACCTAAAAGCAACTTGGTTTCAGGGTCCTCGAAACGGACCAGGTGAAGGAAGTGGGGCAAGGGGCGATCGAGGCAGAGGCCGTGCCGGCAGAGGACGAGGCCGGTTAACATCAAATGTTGATCCATTTTATGAACAGAGTCATGAGTTTCCCGAACCCCATGAGAACGATACTGCCATGGAGGATGGAGCGAACAACAGGAAGATGGGATCGTCAGCACCAGTTGACTCAAAGTCCAACCAGCTTGCTCCAACAGCCTCAGCACAAGGAAATAAGCCACTGATGCTACTCCCGCTAGAGATACCCTCAAGCCCTCCGCTGAAGTAGGATCCAAAGAGAAACAAACCAAGTCCACTGACTGCAACAAAGATAGTTGCTCCTCCTAAACCCACTGATGCACATTTGGCAGGCCCCCAAGCGGGGTCGCGCCTAGCGCAATAAGTATATTGTGTTGGAACTATCGCCGGGCTGGCAAACCCGCGACAGTTTAAGAGCTTCGTGATCTCACGAAGCAACATGCCCCCTCAATGCTTTGTATTGTAGAAACTCAAATTGAGGGTAGCAGAGTGGAAAATCTAGCTGGTTCTTTAGGTTTTGATAAGAGTTATGATGTTAGTAGCACAGGAAGAAGTGGTGGACTTGGATTTTTTTGGCATGATTCAATAAAGGTTGAGATAATTGGTTATTCCGAGTACCATATTGATGTGATAGTAGATGATCTGGTTGAAACAAAAAATAGAATGACCTTTGTTTATGGGGAGGCCCAAGTATCGGAAAGGTACAAAACATGGAGCATGTTATGAGGCATAGCAAGCACCAGTAATCTTCCTTGGGCAGCTATTGGTGATTTTAACGAGGTCCTCCGGCCGGCAGAGCATGATGGTGTAGGTGAGAGGAGTCAAGCCTAAATGGACGCATTCAGAGATGTGGTTGCCACGTGTGGTCTCCTGGATATTGGATATAGGGACAGAGCTGGACCTTTGAACGGAAAGTGGCGGGTGGTTCCTTCACAAGAGGGAGATTGGATAGATGTTTAGCAACTCCTGAGTGGTGCAATGCATTTCCTGAAGCTGTTTTAGAACACCACACAGATGCATCGCCCGATCATGAGCCGATCTTGCTCAGGTTCGGGACGGACGTGCATGCATGCAACAAGGGCCCACGATCCTTTAAATATGAAGTTATGTGGGAGAGGCATCCAGAGTTAGTGAACGTAGTGGGTGAAGGATGGATAAAGAATCCGGCTGATAAAGTGACTGATATGCATGCAAAGCTGATCAATCTGTCCAGCGATTTGACGACATGGGACTGGGCACAATTTCGGAATGTTCGCGCAGAGATACATAAGCTGAAAAGGGAACTTCAATCATTGCGCATGATCCCAGGTAGATACGCCACCGATGGAGGAAAAACCAAATAAAATCTTTGCAATTGCCAGATGGGACAGTTACAGAAAACACAGAGAAATTTAAGGAGATGACAACCAATTTTTATACTAATTTGTACACATCCGCGGGAGTACAAAACATGGAGGAGGTCATCAACACAGTTCCCCGGAGAGTGACACAGGAGATGAATGAGAGCTTAAATGCACCATATACACAAGATGAGGTGAATAAAGCCCTATTTCAGATGTACCCTGTCAAAGCACCAGGACCGGACGGGTTTCCCGCTCATTTCTTCCAGCGGCATTGGGATGTGTGCAGGGAGGAAGTCACTATTATTGTCCTGCGAATAGTGAATGGTACAGAATCGACAGAGTGCATCAACAAAAACATGGTTGTGTTGATACCAAAGGTAAAGAATACCACATCACTAACTTAGTTTAGACCAATCAGCATGTGTAATGTTCTTTACAAAATTGCGTCAAAGGTGATATCTAACCGCCTAAAACTAGTCTTGCCAGAGATCATATCCGACGAGCAATCTGCCTTTGTTCCAGGTAGACTAATTACTGATAACATTATCACCGCCTACGAGTGCTTGCATTTCATGAAAAGGAACAAGGCAAAGAAAAACCAACATCGTGCTCTAAAGTTAGATATGATGAAGGCTTATGACAGAGTGGAATGGGCTTACCTGAAAGCAATTATGATTAAGCTGGGTTTCATAGAAAGGTGGGTCAGTATAGTAATGAATCTTATTAGCTCGGTTACCTTCTCTGTTCTGTTCAATGGAAAGAAATTACAGGAATTCAAGCCATCAAGGGGTATTCGCCAAGGGGACCCAATCTCTCCATATTTGTTCTTGATAGCAGCAGAGGGCCTTTCGTGCCTCTTAAAATCCAAAGATGAGTCATCCAATCTTTGTGGCTTGCAAGTGGCTCCTACAGCGCCAAGGGTAAACCACCTTTTATTTGCTGATGACAGCCTGCTGTTCTTCAAGGCTAATGGTGTGGGAGCATCAGAGGTGCACCAAGTTCTGGATACCTATTGTCAGGCCATGGGGCAAAGAATAAATTATGACAAATCCTATATTTATTTCAGTAAAGGAGTACCGGAGAGAGTAGGAGATAATCAAGGGTTTACTTCAAGTGCCCAATGAAACACTAAATGAAAAATACCTAGGCATGCCCTCGGATGTTGGATCATCAAAAAATGGTGCTTTCAAGTATTTGAAGGACCGACTTTGGAGCAGGATCCAGGGATGGATCAAGAGAACAATGTCTTCGGCGGGGAAAGAAGTGTTGGTCAAAGCGGTAGCTCAAGCCATATCCGTCTTTTCCATGTCTTTTATTAAGCTGCCTCGAGGACTATGTGAAAATCTAAATATGTTGATCGGAAAGTTTTGGTGGGGCAGTAAGAATGGTCATAATAAACCACATTGGGTGTCATGGAAGGAAATGACCCAGCCAAAAGCAATGGGCGATCTAGGGTTTAAGGATTTTGAACTGTTCAACTTGTCACTACTTGCTAAACAAGTGTGGAGGATCCAACAGAACCCGAAGACCCTAAGCGCACGAATTCTGAAAAGTGTCTACTTTCTGGCTACTACAATTCTGAAGGCAAGTCTAGGATCTCATCCAAGCCAGGTGTGTGGCGAGCAATCCTTGAAGTACGCGATGTCCTTAACCTGGGTCTCATCCGAAGAATTGGTAACGGGGCACAAACATACATATGGGAACAAAACTGGATCCCAAGAGATGAAATGATGAGGCCATACAGATGTTTAATAGAAAATCCACCATTTCTAGTGTCGAAACTTATAGATGCGACGTCTGCAAGATGGAATGTTCAGCGTCTCCAAGAAGTTTTCCTCCACATTGACATTCAGCCAATTCTGAGCATTCCAATATCCATGAGAAACATACAAGATAGTACGGCATGGAATTTTGAGAAGAAGGGGATTTTTACTGTCAGATCTGCATACAACATGTTGATCTCAATCAGGAAGAGAAGGGAAGCATGGTTGAAAGGAAATTATGGACCATCCACCAAAAATAGAGAAAGCGGGGATTGGAAGAAACTTTGGAACACTCCGGCACCTGGGAAAGTGAGAATGTTCATGTGGCGACTTGCAAAACAATCGCTACCAACAAACGATGTTCGTGCTCATTGCAACATGGCGCAATCGAGCGTGTGTGGGCTATGTGGAATACAGGATTCTTGGCGCCACTCTTTGCTGGAGTGCACAATGTCCTGATGCATATGGGCGTTGACAGAGGAAGAGATTGTTGATAAGATAGCAAGCACGACAGAACCTTCCACTTTACAATGATGAATTTGTTACCGCATGCACTGTTTGTGAAGATGGCCGTCACTCTTTGGGCGACGTGGTCAGCAAGGAGGAAGGCGACATACGAAGGAATCTTTCAAAGTCCGCAGTCTACCCACATGTTCATTCAGAGATTTATGTCTGAACTTAATATGATCAAGCAGCCATCCCCAACGCAACCGAGCATGCGAGCAAGACAGGAGGGAAGAACGCGACCTAAGGCGCCGCCCCTGGGTTTTGCTAAGATACATGTAGATGTAGGCGTGGCTCGGTCCAGGGGGTCGGCAGCTGCAGTATGCTGAGACGAGCAAGGGAATTACCTAGGTAGTTCTTCCCTGCTAATATATGGTATGCAGGACCCAGCACACTGGAAATCATTGCATGTTGTGAAGCGTTGGCGTTGGCTGAGGATCTGGGATTGCAGAACTTTGTTATCTCCTCGGATACAAAACAAGCAGTAGAAGATCTGAAGAGTACCAATAGAGGCCGCTTTGGGGCCATCATTGAGGAGATTCAAGCTAGAGCAGCAAATTTTACTTGCAATTTTATATTTGAAAGTCGTTCTGTTAATGTAGAAGCACACAAACTTGCTAGATTTTCCCTCTCTTTAGATCAGGGGAGCCACATGTGGCTTGTTTAACCTCATGATTCGATTTGCATCCCACATTCTGTGGTTTATGATCAATAAAACTTTTGCTTTACCACTAAAAAAACCAAAAAAGAGAGCAATAGCGAGTTTATTTTTTCTCATGCCGGTTTTGTTGTTTTTTGTGAATTACGTACACACACATAAACACATGACCAGGGCCCCATAAAAAATACATACTCCCTATTTTTGTGCCGAGGACCTCTTAGATCACCTTTTATGCAGGCCCGGGTACAGTTCAACAATGGCTGATGGATAGCCAAGAAGGGACGAATAAAAAGGGATACTCCTATATACTCCCTCCGTATTCTTTCTTTACAGAGGGAGTATATAGTAGTATTAAGTATCTAAAGTGCTACTATGAGCTCAACCATAATGCGCTCGATATCTTTGTCGTTGCCTTGCTTCGAGATATTCGTCCGAACTAGTATAGGCCCAGGTATAGGCGGACTTCACATAGTTCTGCAAGGAAAACGTTTCGCACCGACCGGTCGGCCGAGCGCTCGGCTAGTCGCGCTCGCTCCCACGCACTGGGCTATGGACCACAGGTGTCGCCTCGGATGCATCGGCAGACCCATGGATCGCCCACCTCCTCTCCCTTATCTCTTTGTAGTCACACCCCCAGATCCGCTCCATTTCCTTCCCTTCATTTCTCTTCTTTCCTTTTTCCACACTGGCCGCTGTCGTGGGGAGGGGAAGGCGTCACATGTGATGCAAGCTGCTGTGGCGGTGCTGCTGGGGACGACCACGTCTCCATCGAGCTTCCGAGCTGCGCTAATCGGTGGTGCTTCATCAGGGGAAAACGTAGGCACCGACGGGGTGGGAGCAGCTACCGGCGATAGAGACGGGGAGGGCTCCGGTGCTGCAACCAGAATCTAGACATGCTGGAACTAGAGGCCATGCTTGCTGCAACCAGAAGCTGCCGGCAGCAAAGAAGACGGGCTCTAGTGCTGCAACCCCAATATTCTTTTGCTGGAATCGGGTGGCAGAAAAGCTGCAGCCACTTTTTGGCGGCGCTGCAGCCGGACGACGTCGAGTTCGTTTTTGCTGGAACCAGCAAAAATAAATTCATGGCGCATGCAAGATTTTTGCTGCGTGGGTAGATGAAATTTTTTTTGTGAATGGTCGCGGCGACTTGCTTTTACTGGAATCAAGGTTTTTTTTGCTGGAACCTTGCTGCTACCGGCAAAACAACAGAGTTTTTGTTTCGGCTGAGATTTTTTTATAGGGGAACATGGTGGTCCGAGGCTCCGAGCGAACGACGGCTACAAGTGAAGGCGCCGTCGTAGGGCGATGCTGGCCATGATCTGGACCAGGCCGGCGGGTGAGCTCCAGTCATGAATGTTAGAAGCATGTGACAGCCAAGTGATGAGCACCATTCGCAAGGGTGGCCGGCGAGCACGAGCTGCAAAACGGCTAGCACTGGTGGCTCGGGGTCGCCGGGGAGCGTATCCACGAGGGGACGAACGCGGCGGCCGGCAAACACGGGGGGACTAACTCGTTCCTAGGTCGCGTGCGTTGACAGAAGGGAGGAAGGAGAGAGGAACCGGATCTGACGGTTGTAAGGGACAAATCGGACAATAACGCGTCAACCGACCAAAATTCCTTGGGGCTTTCTTCTGAAACGTATATTTTCCATTGATCCAAAAAACTATTCCCTCTATTCTGAATTACTTGTCGCACGTATGGATGTATCTAGATGTATTTTAGTTCTAGATACATCCATTTCAGCGACGAGTAATTTGGGACGGAGGGAGTAGTTGTTGTAATGTTGTGTATTTTAGCGAGGTTCACGTTGTTCTGCCGAAGTTGCTATACCAAATCATGCATGGGGCTGTTCTGCCGGAGCTGCTTTACCAAATTACAGTTGTAAACATCGGTATGCTTGTGCGAAGGGAAGTCCAGTGTATTATTTGCCCGAACGTTGAAGATATGATTAGTGAATGGCTGTGCTGCTTACACCGGCAAGACCTAGGGCGTGTTTGGTTACATTGCCGACTCAGCCTGGCCCGGCGAGCCTGGCTTTATTGAGCCGGTTTGAGAGGATGCAGGCCAAAAAACCCCAGATGCACATAGTTTGGTTGCCTGCATGTCCCTAGTTGCATGACACAACCATTTTTGACCCAGTGTTTGGTTGCCTGCATTGCATTAGGTGCACATATGACATGGTGTTTGGTTACAACCTGCATAAGGTGTTGTCACCACTTCTAACTAGTGGTGACCTTACCACACACAATCTGAACATAGTGCCACCTAGTTAAACAAATGACAGTTCATCCTAACTACAATCAAATGACAGTTCAAATTATTAAGAGCCATTGGCTAAATAGGGGATAGTTCATCGGTGTTGCTGCTTCATCTTCCTCTTCATCTTCCTCTTCTGCTGCTGCTTCTTCTTCCTCTTCTTCTGTGCTTCTGCTGCTGCTTCTTCTTCTTCTTCCTCTTCTTCAAATCCCGCACTAACCCTTGTTAAGCCACATTGCCTCTGCCCACTCCAACCTTTTGTTCTTCCAAGCGTCATTGTCAAATGCCTCCACACCATGGCCAGAGCTAACAACATCGTCAGGCTCGACCTCTTCCTCCTCAGGCACATGTTCATCAAAGCCCCACTAGAGGATCCAGTTATGCAGAATGCAACAAGCAAGAACTAGCTTAACGTGAGTGGGGTATGGGTGGAATGGCTTCTGATCCAGGATCTTAAACCTATTCTTCACAGCTCCAAATGCCATCTCAACAGTTACTCTAAGGATGGAGTGTCTGAGATTAAACAGCTCATGTGCAGTGCTAGGAAAGTTCCTACCAGAGAACTCGTTGAGATGGTACCATGTTTTCCTGAAGGGTGGAAGAATACCCGACCGACATGGATAGCTAGCATCTCCAAGGTAGAACTTGCCGTCGGGGATGTTGATCCCATCAGGTTGACTCATGCTTTCAGTGAAAATGTTTGCATCATGCGCTGACCCCTCCCAGCCAGCCAGCACATATGTGAACTTCAGGTCAAAGTCAACAGCAGCAAGCACATTCTGGCTTGTGTAGTGCATCCTCCCCCTGTATGGTTCAGACTGCGACCTAGGAACTCTGGCAGTGACATGAGTACCATCTATTTCCCCAAATGCAGTCCTGAAAATGGCATCACTATCCTGTGTTAGTGCTGAACTTGAACAATACAAGCATATCAAGCCATGAAAAGTGTATATTGTCAATGCTCACTGAGGGAGTCCTGGATTAGGGGGTATCCGGACAGCCGGACTATATACTTTGGCCGGACTGTTGTACTATGAAGATACAAGATTCAAGACTTCGTCCCGTGTCCGGATGGGACTCTCCTTTGCGTGGAAGGCAAGCTTGGCGATTCGGATGTTAGATCTCCTTCTCTGTAACCGACTCTGTGTAACCCTAGCCTCCTCCGGTGTCTATATAAACCGGAGGGTTTAGTCCGTAGGACAAAAACAATCATAATAATAGGCTAGCTCCTAGGGTTTAGCCTCTACGATCTCGTGGTAGATCAACTCTTGTAATACTCATATCATCAAGATCAATCAAGCAGAAAGTAGGGTATTACCTCCATCGAGAGGGCCCAAACCTGGGTAAAATATTGTGTCCCCTGCCTCCTGTTACCATTAGCCTTAGACGCACAGTTCGGGACCCCCTACCCGAGATCCGCCGGTTTTGACACCGACATTGGTGCTTTCATTGAGAGTTCCACTGTGTTGTCACCGCAAGGCTTGATGGCTCCTTCAATCATCAACAACAACACGGAACCAGGGTGAGACTTTTCTCCCCGGACAGATCTTCGTGTTCGGCGGCTTCGTACTGCAGGCCAACTCGCTTGGCCACTTGGATTAGATCCGCGGAGATTAGGTCAGGTTTGGAAACTTGAATTACATGGCCGACATCCGCGAAGACTTGATCTTCGATGAATTCAGGCCTTCGTCAGGAGCGTCGAACGGGCACGACGGGCACGTCTTGGATCTTCCGTCGGACAGTATTCGGGATATCGCACCTGCAGCAGCCCCGGACCTAAATCCGGGGGAGAGCGCGTTGTCCGAGGACAGGTGGATGGACCCCGCCACGGAGGCCGCATACTCATTGGCGTTGGAGCCGAACACCGACTCCACCTCTAAGGAAATCTGTGTCACCGGATCCCCGGACTTGTTTCCGGCTGTAGGTCCAGGACCGCGCGCATCCGTGCCCATTGAAGCTGATTGGGCACCTATCATGGAGTTCACCGCCGTGGATATCTTTCAGCACCCACCCTTTGGTGACGTGCTAAACTCTTTAAGGTCTCTCTCTTTGTCAGAGGACTCTTGGCCGAACTATGTCCGGCTTGAGGGGGATTCGGACGACGAAGAAAACTCCGCCTACCCACCACCCACTTAATAGCCACTGTCGATGACCTAATAGACATGCTTGACTTCGACTCCGACGACACCGATGGTATGGACGTCGGCGCAGGGGACGATTTGGAACCACCGCCCACGGGGCGCTGGACTGCCACCTCATCATATGATATATACATGGTGGACACACCTAAGGAGGATAACGGCGACAAAAAGAACACAACGGAGGATAACCCCCCCAGACAAAAGCCAAAACGATGGCGCAGGCGCCGCTCTAAGTCCAGCCACGGTAAAAATAGCGATAACAGCGCTAGAAAAATCGACACCCCAGTCAACTCCAAAGGCAACAACGACCATATGGACCCAGCGATGGATCAAGATGAGCCAGGTCACACCGAACACAGCCCGGAGCAGACGCCCGATCACAGCGATCCCGAGGGCCGAACTCATCAACCTGCCTCCGGAGAAGAGTACAGTCTAGACGACGATGCATTCATCATACCGGAAAAACGTTTGAAACAAGATAACCTCCACAGAAGGCTTATGGCCACTGCGAGAAGCCTAAAGAAGCAGAAGCAAAGGCTTACAGCCGCGCAGGATACGCTCAACCGCAGATGGAATAAAGTGCTAGACACTAAAAAAAATATGGCGACGATCGCCACACGAAGAGCTACCCAAAGCGCAAGCTGCTGCCCGAATTCGACGATGAAGCCATTCCGCCGAAGAACAATACAACCAATCGACCGGACCAAAACCTTCATGACCGCGATAGAGCAGCTACTGACGCCGCACACGATTTACGTGAGCTCCTGGACAAAAAGGCTGCGCGACCAGGTCCATCTATGGATCTAGAGGACATGCTCCGGCGCAGGATCACGGTCACCAAAATGATCAGACTGACCGAATACCAGTTCGGAATCAACACCGGACACAACAACAGTCGACAACATGGCACAACATGTCCAGATATAGAGGGGCTGCACACCCTCTGTGCTTCACCGAAGAGGTACTGGATCACGAATTTCCACAGGGATTCAAACCCATGAACATAGAGGCATACAACGGAACAACAGACACTGGGGTCTGGATTGAGGATTTTATCCTTCATATCCACATGGCTCGTGGGGATGACCTCCATGCCATCAAATACCTTCCCCTCAAGTTGAAGGGGCCAGCTCGGCGCTGGTTGAAAAGCCTCCCCGAAAATTTAATCGGAAGTTGGGAGGAACTTGAGGACGCTTTCAGGGCCAATTTTCAAGGGACCTATGTCCGACCTCCGGACGCAGACGATTTAAGTCACATAATACAACAGCCCGGAGAGTCCGCTCGTAAGCTTTGGAACAGATTTCTCACTAAGAAGAATCAAATTGTCGATTGTCCGGATGCCGAAGCCCTAGCGGCCTTCAAGCACAGTATCAGACACGAGTGGCTCGCCAGACACCTCGGCCAAGAAAAGCCGAGGACAATGGCGGCCTTAAAAAGCCTTATGACCCGCTTCTGCGCGGGTGAGGACAGCTGGTTGGCCCATAGAGGCACCAGCGACCCGGGCACATCCGAAATTAGGGATGGCAACGGGAAGCCACGGCGCAATAAAAACAAGCGTCAAAACAAGGAAGGAAGTCCGGACAACACGGCGGTCAACGCCGGATTCAAGGGCTCTCGACCCGGTCAACGAAAGAAGCCATTCAAATGCGGCAAAGAGGGACCATCCGACCTGAACAAAGTCCTGAACAGATTGTGCCAAATTCATGGCACCCTGGAAAAACCTTGCTGGGTCTTCAAGCAGGCCGGCAAGTTAAATGGCGAACACAAAGGAAGAGAAACATAAAGTGAAGATGAGGATGGGCCTCATCAGTCGAACACTGGGGGACAGAAAAAATTCCCACCAGAAGTTAAAACAGTAAACATGATCTACGTGACTCATATACCAAAGAGAAGGCGCAAACGCGCGCTCAGAGATGTATACACTGTAGAGCCCGTCGCCCCCAAATTCAACCCCTGGCCGGCCTGCCCGATCACTTTTGATCACTGGGACCACCCGACTAGTATCCGACACGGAGGATCGGCTGCCTTGGTGCTCGACACAATAATCGATGGATACCATCTCACTCGTGTCCTCATGGACGGCGGCAGTAGTCTCAGTCTGATATATCAGGACACTGTCCGCAAAATGGGGATAGACCCATCCAGAATCGGCCAAAGTAACACCACCTTTAAAGGAGTGATACCAGGCGTTGAGGCCCGCTGCAGGGGCTCCCTTGTATTAGAGGTGACATTCGGTTCTCCTGACAACTTTAGAACCGAAGAATTACTCTTCGACATCGCTCCCTTCTGAAGCGGTTATCATGCATTACTCGGAAGAACGGCCTTCGCTCGCTTCAACGCAGTACCGCACTACGCCTACCTTAAACTCAAGATGCCTGGTCCACATGGCATCATCACCGTTAGCGGAAACACAGAGCGTTCCTTACGTGCGGAAGAGTATGTGGCGGCTCTAGCAGGCGGACACTAAGCGGCCTCTCCTATAAGAATGCATGATCGGTCGTTAAGACCACGCACACGGTTAGACGAGCCCGGCGCACCACCATCTGTAACAGCCCAGATAAACCTGAGCTGGGTGCTATACATGTACCCCCATAGAGGGCATCAGGGGCTGCAAACATGTAATAAAGCCCACCATTTGACTTGACCTTATTAACATGCCAATGTCTCACATTTCTACTATCCATTGATAAATAACCAACTTTTCGCACGCTTACGCCATACTCTTTTACATGAGTTTTCCTTTTTACAGACACCATTCGTGCGACGCCCTTCCAGGACACGACACAACAGAGACAAAGGCGCAGACGTGCAGTAGGGCCCCGCTCAAAGGTTTCTCTTTAGATTAAGCCCCTGTATAAACCTTCTTTATTGTCTCTTGTTGCTTGACATCCCATGGGTATTCAATACACCCACAAGGGATACTAGCGTTATTGGCATTTCGCCACGACAAATTAATGCACGTACCTAGAAATACAGGGTTCATAATCAAGGGCGCTACTCAGCCCAGTATATGTTATAAAGTCCGAATACCTTCGGGAGTGTTCGGCGTCGCGAGTTTAGCATTATATGCATCAGCTCCGAATCATGTCTTTGGTCAAATGTTGGGTTTGCCCGGCTCCTGGGTTTGCTGCCTTACATTCCGTTCTATCGGCTAAGGTGGCCAAAGGAGAACTACTGTGATTGTGCCCTGGTTATTCCGGATGAGCACTTTAGTAGAGAAAGCCGAAAACTGACTGTCATGATACATCGAGAGACTGGTCAACCACTTGAGGACTCATCGAAATCTTCGGGATTCCTCCGCATTAATGAAGGGCCACTTCCCGGTCATGTACATACGCTTCCGTATCCGGATGCACACGAAGGTACCAGGGGCTACGTAGTAGCCCCACCGTCAAACTCCTATGGCTAAGTGAAAGTGTTAAAGCTATATAGTCCGGTTGCCTAGTTCGACGTGCGATCACCTCCTTAATGGACCAAGACGTTGGATCAAGTGTGATTACGCACATTTTTGCGAACACCCCCGCATTATATGCGTGGGGGCTGAAGCCAACGACTGCTAACTTTCAGGTTATATATATATACATCAAACGGCCGCACAGGAGGAACTATAACACTTTCGGGCGAAAGTATAAACATAGCCTCTATAATTAAAGTAGAATTGTTTTTAAAATTGAATGACTTGTCACTCGAACATGACACTCTTCGAGCACTGAGCCTCTATTAAACGGGCACCTTCTGTGACCTGCTCAAAATAGTGCTCGGCTGGGTCCTGGCTTCCTGCCGGATTCTGGGTCGCAATGATGGTGGCCTCCATATCTGCCCAATATGTTTTAACACGGGCAAGAGCCATCCGTGCACCCTCTATGCACGCCGACCTCTTCATGGCATCGATTTGCGATACGGCGCCAAGGAATTGTTGCACTAAACCAAAATAACTGTCCGGCCTCGGTCCCTTCGGCCATAGATGGTCTAATACAGACCTCATTGCAAGACCGAACAACCTATGGAGCTCGGCCATAGCGGCCATCCTCTCACTCAACGGCAACGGGCACGTCGGAGCACTGAATTGCGACCAGAATAGCCTTTCTACTTCATTATCTTTTTGATCCTTGAAGAACTTGGTTGCATCAGCCATACTTTTTGCCAGATCTGCATACGCATCTGCAGCGGTCCAAAGCCGATCCAGAGGAGCGTACTTTGGATCTAAGAACTTCATCCGCAACAAATAGGGGCTTCCAGCCGCGATTTCTCCGGCCTGTCGAAGCTCCTCCCGTGCATCCCTAATTTCGGAACGTGTCTCCTTGGCCGCATCGAGGGCCCTCTTCAGGTCAGCCAACTTCACCTGATTCTCCTTTTCAAGGAGCTCATACCAGCCAGCGGCGTCTCTCAGCTCCACAACCTTCTCGGCTATTTTATCTTCGCTTCGGCGATGAGCAGCCTGTTCGGCTCTCAAATCTTCGGCCGCCTTTAGGGCAGCCGCATTGCTAGCCCGGGCTTGTTCCTTGGCTAGGGCAAGTTCCGCCCTCAGGGCCTCCACGGCAGCAGCTCCGCCTGCAGCCAAAGCATATCACATTAACATTATGATCCTCTTAATATTTCCTATAACAAATGAGGAAAAAAGAGCACATACTCTGTGACTCGTCAAGTCGCTCGTTTACAAGCTTGATGTCAGCGTCCACCACATCAATATGTCGCCTCAGTTCGGTGAATTCAGCGGTACGGTCTATCACCGGACCCTTAGCCACCTGAGCATGAATGCAGTGCGATCATTACCTGAGAGTGTGATCCTCCGTTTGCCGCCTAGGGCTGGCAACCAGAGTCTCAGGGGCTACTGTCTATACGGAGCACACCTAGCGTGTGCGGTACAACCAAAAAATTGCGTATTTCATTATGTACCTCAAAGCCTTTGAGCATGCTCGTAAAAGCTTCATTCAACCCGCTTGTGGTGGATGAAATCTTCTCAAACACCGTACCCATTAACGCATGATGATCCTCCGAGTGAGCATCTTGCTCCAGAAGGCCCGTCAGTGTGTCCGGCCGGTCGCCGGACTGTATCGGCCCTTCTTGTTTCCCTCCGTGGGAGCCGAACGCTCCGGGCTTAGGGCGGCTGAAGTGTTAGCTTTTGGCCTCGGCGAATCTGGACTCCTTTGTGACGACACCTCAGGGTCGCCCGCCCCATGGGGCGGAGAGGCAGGTGGGGTTTCACTCTCCATCATCTCCGGAAGAAGATCCCCTGAAGACGAACTCTGTCGAGAAGAGCTACTAGCCGGACTGTAAAGGATGGATCCTTGTAATTGTTCTCGGAGGAGGAAGCAGTAGCTTTGTATTTACGATTAACTTACAACTCGGTGGAGGGCTGGCCCATTTGCGGGCATGGCGCGGTGAGGACGCCCTCCGGGGTAGGGCCTCCTGGTGTAGTTTTCTTCCCTTGTCTAGGCACCTCCGCTTCCAAGTCTTCGGAGGCGGCCCTCTTCTTCCCGTGGGGGGAGGAAACCTTAGATTCCCCTCCCCGACTATCCTCCTTCGTGGAGACAGTAATTCCCCCGGTTTGGATGTGCAATGTGTGAAGCTCGACTTCTCTATTCTTCCCTTTGTCTTTCCCCGAGGGCACTTGACTTAGTGCATGTCTGAGCATCCTGGCTATTGCAGGACTAGGCGAGCCTTCGGGAAGTAGGGCCTGACACCTGATCCTCTCCGCCTTGCTGAGCCAATCCTGGCCGCGGACAGTTTTCAGAATAATGTTGTGATAAATATAAACGAAGTGTTCGGTTTCAGGGTTACTTACTGGGGCATCTGGGTGGTTGCAGCTCAGGCCCGCATCCTCGGTGGTATCCGGACACTTTATTTGTGGTCCGGAGAGTAACCTATACATCCCTTCGAGCGTCATGCCAAAGAAGTGCTGAATAGCTCGCAAACCTTGTGGGTTGAACTTCCACATCCCGAGAGGCCGACGTTTGCACGGCAGGATCCGTCAAACTAGCATTACCTGAATCACTACAAAAAAAATACACTTCCGTGATGATACGTTTTTGTCACAGTAGGTCGCAGTTTTTTGTCATGTATGTACATCCATGACAAATTTATGACAGAATCAAGATAGTCATACCTGTGCTGTCGTAGAAGTGTTCCATGACATTACCAAAATTATCATCACGGAAGTGTCCACTTCCATGACGATAAATCGCGCGTCACAGAAGTGCTTTCGTCAAGGGTGACCGACACGTGGTATCCACCATAACGGAACGCCGTTAAGCTATCGGGTCGGATTTTGGATCCGATAACCCGTTAACAGCCACGACCATTGCCGATTTTCCACGTGTAAAATTCTCATTGGCTGACGGATCCACGTGTCAGCTCCGCGTTGGCACAAGTGTCACTCATCCAACGGTCGAGATGGGCCTATGATATGTTGACACGTGGACCGGCCCAAAAGTGGCCCACAAAGTTTAAATGGGCCGGCCCAACTGAAGGCCCATAAGATTTAGCGGACCATAATGGGCCGGCCCAGCTAAAGGCCCACAAAATTTAGCGGACCATAATGGGCCGGCCCAGCTAAAGGCCCACAAGATTTTGCAGACCACAATGGGCCGGCCCAGCTAAAGGCCCACAAGATTCTGCAGACCATAATGGGCCGGCCCAGCTAAAGGCCCAACATTCTCTGTCAAATCGGCCCGTCAACGGCCTGGTCTAAACTTGTCATCAATGCGGCCCATGGTCACTTCTGGCCCGTTAACAGTCCGCTAAGTAATTGGGCCGAATTACGGCCCGGTGTATTTCCGGCCTGTTAAAGGTCCGGCTTCATTTGGGCCCATTTACAGGCCATCAAAACTTTCGGCCCATAAACGACCGTGAAGGATTTGGGTCATATTCGGCCATGTCTGTCATTCGGCCTGTTAGAGGCCCACTATAGATTTGGGCCACTTTCGGCCTGTTGTCATTTTCGGCCTGTTAATGCCGGACGTAAACCATGGGCCATATGTGGCCCAACGTCATATCGGGCCCATTAACGGCCCATATAAAAATGACGATAATCTAGCCCGACCGAAGTTCCGGCCTGTTAAAGGCCCGTGTATTAGGTCGGCGCATTTACGGCCCGTCCGAATTTCGGCCTGTCAAATATCCGCATCGTAAATGGGCCACCATTTCGGCCTGCTAAGTCCAGTGGGTTATTTGGCACAATCAGGGCCCAATCTCACTTTCGGTCTATTAAAGGCCCATGTTTTTATGGGCTCGAGATATTTACACCTGTAAACGGCCTATTTTTACTGAGGGCCCAAATTATGTTTAGGCCTGTTAAAGGCCCACTATGGGCACAGGCCTACCAGAAAAATTTGAAAGCTTATGCTAATTTAAGCCCAGATATTTTTAGTGGGCTACATGCCAATTTCGGCCCGTAATCGTTTTTAGCCCAATTGGAATGGGCCCGACGAATGTTGGCATGTTGGGCTCCTATGAAGCTTTCGGCCGAATACATTACTAAGATAAACCTACACTATACAAAAATAGCGTCGTAATTACTGCAGCCTGTGGCAGCATCATAAATGTTGTATCACAACAAAATAAATTCCAATCATACAACAAAAGGCCTGTTGGCATAAAGTTTACAGTCCTTCCAGATAAAAGCACCATCAGATGTATAGAAGCACAGATCATTTGACCTGAGTGCTAATGTTTCAGGCTGTAGAATCTGATGGAGCAGCACGATCTCCACCTTTTTTCCGCCATTGCTCTTCAACAACGAAGCGAATGTCTGATAGTCTGGTTTCAAAACCATTCATATCTTGACGACATTTCTCAACCACTATTCTTGTTTCCGAAACAACGTCCATTAGGGATTGGACTTGTGTCTGGAGCACAGATATATCACTCTGTCTAGCAGGAAGATTTTGTTCAGTAGGCGATTTGGACGAGGTTACCTTGACAACCAACCCAGAATTACGCAGGAAGGTGCTTTTTGCACTGTTAGTGGAGAGATACTGACGCACTGCAGCAAGAGGTGACATTGTGCCTGTAGTAGCCTCGTCACCTTCAGGTGGTTGTGGCTGTTCAATCATTTGTTCCATAGCTTCCTGAAAGTTTGAACTTGTAGATTAGTGTACCAGATAAGTTACTAATGAGACAAAAACAAACAAAGTAGGTTAAACGTTTATACATAACTTATTTTGGTGAACTACTGTAATACATTAGCATGTATTGTAGTGCCAACTACATAATAAAATCACTTTCGGAACATATGTCCATGTAGCATGCCTACTGTATTGTCTATTTCCTCACATTCGTTGACATCTAAGGATAAAGAGACATGGTTTAAAGTAGGATGAACATAGTATGACATCATTCATATCATGGGCAAACAGATATAAAACAAACAGGCTATTTTATCATTGTGTGCGCACGTGAACATAACAACTAGATTACAGATCAAGACCAAAAGAATATCCTTCATCTCTTTTAAACCATGTAAGGTGAAATGATACGTTAAGACAACTGTGTATAAAAGTGAACAGAGTAACTGACATTGGCTGCAAACCAAGTAGTTAAATGAACACATCACAGTACCAATCAGTTCAAGGCAGGAGGAGTAAGGACTTACAACAGCGGCTTGAACTGGTGTGCTCATGCCCTTCATCTTGCTGGTGTGGCAATCCTTGAAGATTTGCACTGCATTCGGTTCAGGTTCTTTTTGGTCCGCACGGGCTTTCCTCTGTATTTGGAACAAGTCAATATAGATACGATAATATGGCACAAAAAAAGAAGGAAGTAGCAGCTATTTACAAGAGCCTCGCAGTGTGCAATATAGCTACGAGATCCTGTTGTCTGTTGGAATTTCACTTTAGAACGGTTGGTTTTGTTCTTCAAACAGTTAGCCTAGAAGAAGATACACTTGTAAGGCACATACATAAATACAAGTTCAATATGTGGTCTGATCAAATACATATAGCCTACCTGATACTTTGGATCAGACCAGTGTTTAACGAGGGCTGTCCAGTCTTCATCTGTAATATATTCCACTGGAGATGTTTGGGCGATTTCATTGTTAGCCTTGCCTTCAAAGTGAGATTTTCTAAGGTGGTACCGATACTGTCGCAGAGCAGACTGAAAAACATGAGTGCATGCTTGTTTAGTTGCATCATCTTTCGGATCCAACTTGAACCTCATCTGTTGAAAAAAGAATGTGAGTCTTATTAGGAGGAAGCTAGAAAGTATGGGACAGAGCAAGACAATATTACTAATTGCGATGAATAACATTACTTACGGATAAATGGTCAAGGAAGGTGTTAAACTGGGTATTGTCTTTCTCATTCCTGTACTGGATCCACGTTGGGAGGATACGCGCATGACACCTAACGGCAACGGCTGCCTCTGATACTAACTTGGCTGACTCTGTAGCATCACGTGGCCTTTTTAAACCTGCCTCAAAATGGATCTCCATTCTTCCTCCTTTAGATTTTGTTAATCTGTCAAGCATTATCCCTGATGTCTGTTTCCGCTTGCGCCGTGGTGCTAGTTCAACAACGAATATGGAAAGTGTTAGTGTACATCAAACTGTGAGAGTACATATAAAGGAGCATGCAACTGCAACTTGACTCGGTCAGGTACCGTCTTGGTGTTGATGCTCATGAGGTTCATCTGATCTTGCCAAGTCCTGTTGTGTCAGCAGTGCTTCGGAAGTAGTGTTAGGTGTGAAGGCAGCTTGGGAACTGGCCAGTTCCGGAGCAAACGAACGAGTAACTGGTTGAGATGCTGGTACAGTTGAAGCGGATGCTGCAGCTGGTGGAGCAGGTGATACTGTGTTTGTAGATTTAGCCGGTGGACTTGGACCTTCTACTGCACTATAAGTACCAGCAGAATCTCGACGGCAGAACCTTTTCCGTTTCACCCGACGAGTAACAGCACTCCCTACTATATTATTTTCCTTGCTCTTTTTTGACTTTGCCATGTCAAGCTGTACCCACAACACAAAAGAATAAAATCACTCTTCAGAACTCATTGATGCATGATACAGACAAGCAATACTTTGATGTAAGACAACCGTATGAGGATGGAATATGTAAGAAAAACAGGACGGCATGACATATTCACAGCTACGATGTGCAAACTAAGCAGAAGGATTTTCAAGAAAATAGAAGTAATGCAAGCTAGACACCATATGAAAGATGCAACCAATATTACTCTGCCAAGTTAAAAGTGTCTTGTCATAAGTGGCAATTCGAAAAATTAGAAGCAGTACAACGTAGAAATCAATGCAAGATGCAACCACTATCAAACTGCCATGTTAAAAGCGTCCAATCATGAGTTACTGATGCGGGATACACAACAGCAGTACTTTGATGTAAGAACATGGTATGATAGATAGATGCAGTGTATTCTAGACACAGAAAGCCATGTCATATGCACATGTATAACGTATAAACTCAGCAGGTGCAATTTAATCAAAATAGAAGAAATACAGGCTAGACAACATATGCAACATGAAACCAATTATCACACTGTCAACTTAGAGCAAGCACCTGCGATGGTGGAGTGCGGGAAATGAGCTCATCATGTAGACTTGGGACTTCAACTTCATTAGGAGTAGCAGTGGCAAATCTAGAGAGTCTCTGTTTGCGTCGGTGCGGAGTACCACCAACATCCCCTAACTTACTCTTTTCCTTCCTATTTTCTGATATTGCCTTATGAAGTCAAAACCACAAGAAGATGAATAAAATTAGCTCTGCATAACTGGTTGATGCATGATACAGACGAACACTACTTTGATGTAAGGCAAGCGCAGGATAGGAGGATGGAATATATACAAAAAAGATAGCATTTCATATTCACACGTACGATAGGAGGATGGAATATGTATGAAAAAACAGTAAGCGGAAGGCATTTCAACAAAATTAGAAGAAATGAAAGCTAGGCACCATATGAACATGCAACCAATATCACTCTATCAGGTAAAAAGTGTCTCGTCGTAAGTGCCATTTCAAGAAATTAGAAGCAGTACAAGCTAGAAGACAATGCAAGATGCAACCTACATCACAGTCCCAAGTTAAATGTGTCTTATGGGTAAGTGATCGTTGCAGGTATAAGTTGTAAGCTACGCAGATGCAATTCTACATAATCAGAAGCAATACAAACTAGACATCATACGGAAAACGCAACCACGTATAACAGTTCCAAGTAAGAGCAAGCACCTGTGATGGTGGAGTAGGGGAGATGTGCTCATCATGTACACGTATGTTCTAGAAACAGGAACACGTGTCATATTCACAGGCATTATGTGTAAAGTAAGCAGATGCAATTCAAGTTAGAAGCAATACAAGCTAGACATCATACGCAACATGCAACCACATATAATAGTGTCAAGTTAGAGCAAGCACCTGTGATGGTGGAGTAGGGGAGATGTGCTCATCATCTACACAGCTACGTTGACTGTCCAGCCTTGTGTTGTCTTGCGAATCTTGTTGGGAGGATGGCGGAGTAGAATCTGTAGAGACCCCCTGTTTGAGTTGCTCCGAAGGACCACCATCATCCACTGCCGGACTAATTTCCTTCAGCTGTAATGATTTTGCATTGTGAAGTCAAACCGATAAGAAAAAGGAATAAAATTCGCTCTTCAGAACTCATTCATGCATGATACTGACGAACACTACTCGGATGAAAGGCAAACACATGATGCGAGGATGGAATATGTATGAAAAACAGGATGGTGTGACATATTCACACCTATGATGTGGTAACTAAGCAGAAGGCATTTCAACAAATTAGAAGCACTGCAAGCTAGACACCATATGAAAGATGCAACCAATATCACTCTGCCAAGTTCAAACTGTATGGCGTTTCAACAAATTAGAAGCAGTATATGCTAGAAATCATATGCAAGACACAACCAATATCACAGTGGCGACTTAAAGGTGCCTTATCATAAGTGACTGATGCGGGATATGCAAGAATAGTAGTCTGATGTAGAAACAGGAACACATGTCATATTCACAGGCATTATGTGTAAAGTAAGCAGATGCAATTCAACAAAGTTAGAAGCAATACAAGCTAGACATCATACGCAACATGCAACCACATATAATAGTGCCAAGTTAGAGCAAGCACCTGTGATGGTGGAGTAGGGGAGATGTGCTCATCATCTACACAGCTACGTTGACTGTCTAGCCTTGCGTTGTCTTGCGAATCTTGTTGGGAGGATGGCGGAGTAGAATCTGTAGAGAACCTCCGTTTCAGTTGCTCGGAAGGACCACCATCATCCAATGCCTTGCCAATTTCCTTCAGCTTTATTGATTTTGCATTGTGAGGTCATACCGACAAGAAAAAGGAATATCATTCGCTCTTCAGAACTCATTCATGCATGATACTGACGAACACTACTCTGATGAAAGGCAAAGTCATGATACGAGGATGGAATATGTACGAAAAAATGGACGGCTTGACATATTCACACCTATGATGTGGTAACTAAGCAGAAGGCACTTCAACAAATTAGAAACACTGCAAGACACCATATGGAAGGTGCAATCAATATCACTCTGCCAAGTTAAAACTGTCTCGTCATAGGTGGCGTTCATCAAACTAGAAGCAATACATGCTAGAAATCATATTCAAGACGCAAACCAATATCACACTGCCAACTTAAAGGTGTCCCATCATAAGTGACTGATGCAGGATACACAAGAAGAGTAGTTTCATGTAAGAACATGGTGTGATAGACAGATATAGTATGTACCAAAAACAGGAAAGCGTGTCATATTCACATGTATCATGTGTAAGCTAAGCAGATGCAGTTTACACTAATTAGGAGCAATACGAGCTAGACACCATATGCAACATGCAACCAGATATCACACTGCCAAGTTAGAGCAAGCACCTTGGATGGTGGAGTAGGGGAGCGGAGACTTGGACCATGTAATGCACTATCAGTACAAGGAGAATCGGTACAGATGCTCCGTTTACGTTGCTGCAGAGGACCACCATCATCGCCTTCCTTACTCTTTTCCTTCCTCTTTCTTGATTTTGCCTTGTCAAGTCAAACCCACAAGAAAAAGGAATAAAATTTGCTCTTCAGAACTTATTGATGCATGATACTGACGAACACTACTTTCATGTAAGGCAGCCGCATGATAGGAGGATGGAATATGTATGAAAAACAGGACGGCGTGACATATTGACATGTATGATGTATAAAGTGTAAACTAAGCACAAGGTGCTTGAACTTGTTAGAATCGATGCAAGCTAGAAACCATATGAAAGATGAAACCAATATCACTCTGCCAAATTAAAAGGGTGCCCTAACAAATGTATTTGACCAAATTAGAAGCAATACATGGCAACAGGCTAGAAATAATATGCAATATGCAACGAATAAAGGTGACTCATCGTAAGTGATTGATGCAGGATACAGAAGAGAGGTAGTTTCATGTAAGAACAAGGTTAACACATAGATGTAGTGTGTACCAAAAATAGGAAGGCATGTCATATTCACAGGTATAGTGTGTAAACTAAGCAGATGCAATTTACCCTAATTAGAAGCATTACAAGCTAGACACCGTATGCAACATGCAACCACATATCACACTGCGAAGTTGGAGCAAGCACCTGTGATGGTGGTGTAGGGGAAGTGCTGTCTTCAGGTACAGAGCAACGTTCAATATCTTCATTTAGGCTTGTTGTTTCTTGAGAATCATGTGGAGAGGATGAAATTGCATTCTTTATAAGAGTATTGCGTCTCATATTAACCCACGCGCGTGACTGTCTCATCATAAGCGATAGACGCAGGATACACAAGAACAGTAGTTTGATGTAAGAACATGGTGTGATAGGCAGATGTAGTATGTACCAAAAACAGGAAGGCGTGTCATATTCACATGTATAATGTGTAAGCTAAGGAGATGCAATTTAACAAATTAGGAGCATTGATGAGGGATACACAAGAAAAGTAGTTTGATGTAAGAACATGGTTAATAGAAAGACGTAGTATGTACCAAAAACAGGAAGGCATGTCATATTCACAGGTATAATGTGTTAACTAAGCAGATGCAATTTACCCTAATTAGAAGCATTACAAGGTAGACACCATATGCAACATGCAACCACATATCACACTGCCAAGTAAGAGCAAGCACCTGCGATGGTGGTGTGGGGGAATTGCGGTGATCAACTAGAGAGCTACGTTGACTATCTTCATTTAGCCTTGCTGTTTCTTGAGAATCATGTGGGGAGGATGACACTGCACTCTTTAAACGAGTAGGGCGTCTCACAGTAACCCACCCGGGTGACTGTCTCATCATAAGTGATTGACGAGGGATACAAAAGAGCATTAGTTTGATGTACGAACATGGTTAATAGACATATGTAGTATGTATCAAAAACAGGAAGGCATGTCATTATCAAAGGTATAATGTGTAAAGTAAGCAGATGCAATTTAACCAAATTGGAAGCAATACAAGCTAGACACCATATGCAACATGCAACCACATTTGACAGCGCGAAGTTAAAGCAAGCACCTGGGATGGTTGTGTGTGGCAATTGAGATCATCAACTGCAGAGCTACGTTTACTGTCTCCAACTGCTGACACTGCACCCATTAGAGCGCTGAAACGCTTAGTGCTTATCTTCGAATTACACTGGAGCGACTTCTGTCTTTTCTTTTCTGCATTCATCAACACTGCGTCAGAGTCTGAAATACCCATGCATAAAAAAACAATAGTGTGAGTATGGGTGAAGTGTGTGCACAATTAGTACAGTGTAAAGGTAGCAGATAGCAGGTCGGTGAGAAATAAATGACGGGAGACATATGATAGCTCTACAACATGCATGGCACACTCAATTACTACAGGATTCTATGAAAATAACAGTCGACTGAAAGCAAATAGGTCAGTCCATTTTTTCTGCACCGTCCGATGTACAAAGAACGGGCAGATCGCCTTCATCTACCTCCAGCCAGTCAGTGTTGACGATCTTCCTCGAAACGCCAGCGACCACCGGCCCAGTATTCCTCCCCTGCCTGTGCCCTCCCCTCGACCTCACCGCACCGCCGTGCTTGGCACCGCCCCCGGCCATCCATTCAAGCCCCGCCGACCTCCAGATCGGGCGCAAGCAGCTCCTGCGCCCCACACCCCTATGATAGACACCGATGCGCCGCTTCCCCGGGGAACAGGCGGACTAGGTGCTCCGCGCCTAAGCGGGTGCTGCTTCTTTTAATTGCGGTTCGACTGACCCTGAATTGAAATCCAGGCGGGCTACTGACCTCTAGCAAAGGTGAAATAGTAAAAGGGAGGAAACCTTGTGCATTTAGTATCACGAAGAAGATGCAGTAAGAAGCGCTCAACTAGTTTCTTTCGTGGGATGAATACGGTGTGAGCGGAGACGTAAGATTTGCACGAATAAGGGAAGAGGAGTACCTCTTTCTGCTGGCAGTGCTGTGTCCTCCTTCTGTTTTTCCGATGATCTTGTTGTTCGCCGGAAACCAGAAGTTGTGGAGGACGGTGCAGCCTTAGACGAACCCATGGCCAAGTTGTTGAGTGTGGTGCGATGCCCGTCTGTCAGCGGCGGGGAAGCAGATCCGAGGCGGCGAACAACGGCGTAGCGGGAACAACTCCGGTGCGGTGGACGGTTGCGACAGTGGAGCCGCAGCAGTGAGGCGCAGGACGGCGTGGTCGGAGTGGTTCTGGTACGGCGCACGTCGGCGTCGGCGTCGTGGAGGCAGCTCTGCCTCGGCTTCAGCTGCTAAGTCCTTGAGGGCGTTGCGGTTGCGGTTGCGTTGGACGACGACGTCGGGGTACCGGCTCCGGCGTGATGGAGGAGGGCGGCGGTGGATTGGCCGCTATGGGGTGGAGGACGGAGGAGGCTGGGGTCTCGCGGCTGGTGGAGAGGGCGTTTTCGCGCCCACGGAGTATGAATGGGGAAACGGAGGGAGGCGGGGAACTAAGGGGGAACAATGTTTCGGTTTGAGACGCGCTTGTTTGAAATTTGGGGAAAGTTACAAACTTTGCCCCCATCTAAAATTTCGGACATATTGCGGGTTGGGGTAGGACAGTCATGTCAGGTGTCCCAAATGTGGGCGGGATAGATTTCGGCCGAGCGCATGGGTGTTTAGGCGCCCACGGCGTATGAATGCTTCTCGGAGGCGGTTGAGACTGGCATCTTGGTGGAGTTACAAACCTACCCCGGTTTAGACCTTTGGACATCGGGCCGATAGGCTACACAGGCCAGAGTCGGGACAGTAATTTCCTACCACCAAAACATTAGTCTCGCGCGGTTTCGGGTGACCATAGGCCTATTTGGCGCTTCATTCAATATTTGGGAGCAGAATCATTAACGTTTTCGGTTCTCTTCAATTGAACTTTCAGGATTTGTCAAACTTCACAAATCTTTGCTCTTGAAAATCCTAAAGCTACGATTATTTTGGAATGGAGGGGGTACATTTTAATATACATTGTACACGAGTATATATTAAAAAATATGCAACTTACCTCAGTTCATGCATGGTTCCAGGTATAATCTCCTTGGTTGCAAAAAAAAGTTAGATATGCGTATGAATATATATAGCATGTTCAAACTCACAACAAAGATTGATGCCCCCTTTTACATCTGATTTACAAATGCCATTATCTCGGGTTCAAATAGATGAATGCACTTCCTATGAATTCGAATCTTCGAAACCCCCTTTATGTTGAATTCGACATGTATTTTATTTCGTAGCTAGCAATTTGGAATGTATCCATGCAAGTGACAAATGTATAAAGTGCTTCACACTAACAACATGGAGTGCACTAATTAATGTTTATATATGAATTGCAAAAGCATCCATTGCCTGTATTTCAAACCGCTCTCACTCTATGGATCGATAATATGAAATAAACACATGCACATGCTAGAATTCAATAGAGTATGGGTGTCTGATAGACCGATTTTCGTCCATACGCAAATTTGCAAAATTCATGATCTCATCCAAAAATAATAATGCCATTTATATTTTAATTTAATGCGTAGAACCGCCTTTTACACGTAGATGCACTATGCCTCGCCCCGTTCTCACAAACGCGTTATATATCTCTCTATCTAACGCATAAGTGCACACACTTTATATGCATCGGCATTTCTCTTTCACACATGCTCACAATCTCTCTCAGGGTGTCGGGGTGTCTCACGCACATGCTCTCTCTGTTTCTCTCTCTCTCTCTTTCTGACTACTATGTACCACTCTTTTCACTAATCTCAGTTGGAAAACACTATTTCTCTCACATGCATATATACACATGCACGGTCTCTACTAGCCCTCTATACGCACATATATGTGCCTACGTGTCTCCCGCACGCACATTATCTTTAGGCCTCTCTCGCACACATTGCCCCCCCCGACACACCTCTCTAATAGTAGTTGGCAGATATGATTTCATCATATCATTCGGTAGGATATCCCTGGCTGTTAGGCTGGATGGTAATACGAGGCAAAGTTTTACCCTAGTTCGGATCGGACCCTTGCAGTTGAAGAAAGAGCCTACTCCTGGTACTGTATATTAGTGATAGGGGTGTGTACAAAGTACACGTGAATACCAGGCATTGTGCGTGTGTGTATACTATCGACGAACTAGCCCCCAAGCTTGTATAACATACTAAGGGCCTAGGGTTACAAATCATATATAGTCGGCTTATCACCAGTGGGGATAGAGTCCTCCGCGACTCTGGTAGCTTCGTGTTGTACGCCGAGTCCTCCACATGGGTCTCCGTATAACACGTCTCGGTCCAACCTATATGTGGCGCAGGATGGAACCGACCCATGAGTCTTCATGTTGACCCACCACAACTAGAAATGATGTGCCCACCACACCACACACGCAATCGGCCACTAAGAAAATAAGCATATACAATAGTACAACGGTATCTAGCTCACGATACGTCTCCATATTTTGTTGATGACACTGACGGACTTTGCATTTGATGCGTGCTCCGTATTTTGTTGACGACACTTACGGTCATTGTATTTGAAGCGAAAGCACGATATGGTCACTGGACTTCAGAATAAGCTCATCACGGTCACCACATACATTTTGTCGTGCTAACCAACATGTGGTTGGATGGTTAGAGGACAGTGGTTTCTCGAGCCCACCAAGGTTAAAGTCCCGGTGCTCGCATTTATCTTGTGTTAATTTCAGTATTTTCCGGCGATGTACGTTCAGTGAGGAGACGTTCCACTCGACTACGAGGCACCTATGGTGACTTCGTAAAATCTCAAGATCATATATGCTGGCCCACTCTCTCGAAGGTGCTCATAGGGGTAGGGTTCCGTGTGTGCGCTTATAGCGGTGAGTGCTTGCGCGTATATATGAGCCCTTGCGTCTGTACCGTGTTAAACAAATACATGTCATGATTATACGGTCACTGGCTCACCCGTACAACTTCCTTATTTTGTTGATGACACAATCAATTGACCAGTCAAACGACACAACTAGTGTTGCACCATCGGGGCGCGTAACCGTGGGGCCCACCTGTCAGCCCGTATATGAAAGAAAGAATGGTAGTTTGAGTCTGTACTGTGTTTAATAAAATAGGAGTACATTTTAGGGTGATCATACGGTCACTGGCTCACCATACAGCTCCGTAATTTGTTGATAACACGATTAATTGACCAGTCAAATGGTCCACATTCAGCAGCCACATTACCATAGGGCCCACCCGTCAGCGCGTATATGAAGGACAGAAATGGTAATAAATTAGTGGTCGGTGGGTATTCGAAGTCGTGAGACCTCTGGTTGGCAGTCACCGGCGGTTGGGGGGTTGTTCATTGGGCAGTGGGGTGGGGATCCCCGGAGAAAAAGCTCG